>NC_141698.1:433425089-433727985 GCF_964263255.1 Lissotriton vulgaris | reverse complement strand
CCTGTAGGTGCAAAAGGGACGCAACTCCAACAAGCCCCATGTGAAAGGGCCTGCGTCAGTCTTATGCCTGCTGTGAGACAGGCATAAGATTTTGACGCATTTGAGTCCTAGAAGTGGTGCAGTGAAATCTCATAGATTTCACTGCATCACTTCCATGACCCTTTCTTGCGTCAATACGCCCACCATGCATACATTACACCTGGCGCAGGTATAATGTGGTGCAGGGGTATACAAAGTGACGCATCTACCTAGATGTGTCACTTTGTAAATATGGCGCAACAAGGTGCATTTTTTACGCCACTGGTGCGGCGGCGTAAAAGTGACGCACAACCTCATAAATGAGGCCCTATATGTTTTTGAAGCCAATATAGGGCTTGTAAGAGTTAGAAAATGTGAGCATGGTGAGGTAATCCATGGAGTAGTTAGACCCCACAATTCTGGGCCAGTTTAAGATATTACAATGAGAAGCATTAGCATAATCAAGACAGGATCCCACCAAAGCTTGAATAATGGGATAATATGCTCATTCTGCAATGCAAGGAAGAATTTTCCTCAGAATCTTCAAATATCCAAAGTAGAATGCAGAGGATTATCCTTTTTAGGGAGAAAGGATAGATTTGCATCAAACATTACCCCAAGATATATAACTGCGCCAACCTGTGTTAGCCACTGATTGTGTGGACTAAGATCAAGACTACATGGCTAAAAGAATATACCATTGATGGAGAAAGAACGGTGTTTCATTGTGAATACCTCTCTTTTGAATATTTACTGAGAATAAAGGGGTTGCCCAAATAACAACTAGACGTCATAGGCCAGTATGGTCCAGCTGGAAGTCTGGGAATATGTGATTCAGAATTCTTATCATCTAATTTCACAACCTTGTTAGAGAACCTGGATATTACTCCCAGTATGAATGGATGCATATTTGGGTGGTGGAAGTGATTCAGTGCATGAAAATTAGCAAGATTACGTCTTTTGAGACTTTGAAATAAATAGTATTCGGGAACACTGCAGATTTTAATAACTTCAAATAAGGAACTGGGACATACGCTGAGAGACGTGCAGTAGTGTCACTGATGCTATTTGAAAAGTTTCTCCAGAACTCCCTTGGGGAAGTACACTAATCTCTGGTCTCTATATTCTCATAGGAAGACTGGACAGTGACAAACGGCTGTCCAACATCAAGTGACTCTCACAAATGAAGACTAGTCCCACATTTAGACCTGGACTTTCAAAACTGCCTAAAGCATGCACAAATTTGACATGGTATTGATGATGTTGGAGAGATAGTACTATAAACTACCTCAACTTAACACCATTGATGCAACAAGATCTGACAAATGCTGGAGGCACTGTAGGCACAGGGCACACTAAGAACCCATATTTCCATGAAACCGGTCTTGGATTACTTGTGCTCAGGTTCAAAGAATCCCTGACTTGGCTGGTCGTGGAGGACTTTTCCTCATTGGAGAAGGATCAAGGCCGGTTTGCATATGGCTGGGTCTAATCAGAAGTGGCATGGTGGGCAAAAAAGTGATTTCCCAAGTTAATTACCAGTGGATGAGATTAATTCAAGCACCTTGCCCATCATGTTTTTAATACTTCATGGGGTGCAGTGCTTCATTTATTTTAAGGTGCCCAATCATTACTCGACTTTGGGCTGAAAGATCTGATAAATTGTATTCTGTCTAGAATGTCACTTTTCCTAGAATGATGGTTAACATTCTTCTGCGCCTCCTCTCATCAAAAGCATATCTATTGCACGCTTGTGAGGTCAAGTTAGCACCATATCTGTTGCTGATTTCCAAGTATCCAAATATGTATTACTGACACATCTGCCCCAACATGGGAGGAACGGTAGCGTATGGTGGTACATACTTTCCAAGAAGAAATGTGCCTACTTCGTCACTAATTCATAGCATTTGTTCACTGTGATATGCCTGTCAGTGTCATCTTACTTGTCCATGGGGTTTGGCGAAATCACATACCCTAAGTGCATGAATTTGCTATAGTTTAATGAAGATGCTTTAATCACCTGTGTGGCATTGGTGTCAATTCACCAGAAATCCAGGGGTAGCGGAAGTGACATCACACACTGTTTGACCTTTACTTTCACTCACAAACACGCTTACACATACAAACATTCATACCCTGTCCCACATACACAAACTCCCAACCTCAAGCACTCATACAACACACATTTAAAAATGTTTTTTCTTAAAACCTCAGCTGTCAGATAGGGTCATATTCCAGATATTTGTAGTCCATTTTTATTATACTAACAGGGAATACCTTTATAGATTATTTGTGTAATAAAACCAATTGTTAGGAAAGCAGGAAAGTTGAGCCCAGGAATGTTGAGCCCCAGCTAGGACTAGCTGCCATTGTGTTCCAGGCACTGATTTTTCTCTGAGGTATGGAATCGCACTGGCACTGGAAGGGTGGCAAGTGGCAATCCAGGTGTCGCAGCTGCAACCCCTGGTGGCCCTCAAATGATTTCCATGATGTGGGAAGTTCCACCAGGAGTTTTACAAGAGGGAGGGGAAAAATCTAATTGATGTTTTTTTTAATGTGTATTTAGCCTCATGGAGTTACTATAGAAAGACACGGGCTATAGGGAGGCTCATTTTTACACCTCTCTGCAACGCAGCTCTGTGGTGCTTACTGGCGGTACCTAGTGGGCTAGTTTGACCCTAGGGACCCTTAGGATTGAAGGGGACTTAATCTCTCAACTTAGAATGGTGACAGGGCGCGTTTACACAGTGGTGAAGGGAGGGGTCGGGGCCTGGCGTGATGTGTGCAAACCCGCCCTGTGGCGCATTTTAAGTTGGGGAAAAAATTCCACTTCAAACCTGATGGTCCATGGGGGCCAAGTAGCCCACCAGGTCCTTTCAGGAAGCGTCACTGCACTGCGTTGCAGAGAGGTGGTGCAGGCCTTGCCCCTTTTTACATCTCTCCGCTACGCAGCTCTGTGGTGCTTATTGGATGTACTACGAATTCCGATTTACTCACCTGTTATCAGGAGAGACCTCAGTGCTGCATCTTTGAGCCCAGTACTGATCCTTAAAAGTAATTCTAACCATTCTTACCAGTAACTTGAATTTCCTTCCATAGGCTAACATTGACTGGTTTCACTTGGAAATTCTTCTAAGTGTGAAGTTTTGGAACTTTTAAATATTCACCTAAAATCATCCGAACAACGAATTCCGATTTACTCACCTGTTATCAGGAGAGAACCCAGGGCTGCATCTTTTAGCCCAGCACTGGCCCCGAAAAGTAATTCTAAATGTACTTACCAGTAACTTGTATTTACTTCCATAGGAAACCATTGTCTGGTTTTCACCAGAAAAGTTTCTGTGTCTATTTTCACAAACTAAAAACATTCCTTGAAAATCACCTGTATGACTTAAACGCATTCTTTCAACTGTTTACAGGAGATGCACCAGTGCTGGATGCAGGATCCACCACTGAGTTAGAAAAAGTAACGATAACACTACTTACCTGCTAAGTGAATTTCCGTCCATAGGGTAACATTGACTGGTTTTACTTGGAAATTCTTTTAAACGTGGAGTTTTGGAACTTTAATATATTCCTATAAAATCAGCAGAACTACGAATTCCGATGTATCCACCTGTTATCAGGATAGACCTCAGTGCTGCATCTTTGAGCCCAGTACTGATCCTGGAAAGTAATTCTAGCCATACTTACCAGTAACTTGAATTTCCTTCCATGGGCTAACATTGACTGGTTTCACTTGGAAATTCTTCTATGTGTGGAGTTTTGGAACTTTAAAATATTCACCTAAAATCATCCGAACAACAAATTCTGATTTACTCACCTGTTATCAGGAGAGAACCCAGTGCTGCATCTTTCAGCCCAGCCAGGCAGAGGTCTTGGTATTTACTTTTCAGTCAATGTAAAACATGAATAACACACAATATACAAGACAGGGCACAAGCCTGTACCCAGTCAATCACACAAGAAATAGGACAGGGAACAATTAAAGGAAACAAACAAAAGGGCTTAGGCAAGAGCTTAACTTTCTGTAAACTTGTTAATCGCACAGTTTTGATTATAAAACAGAACAATATTGACACCTTCACACTTTTAAAGGGCAAATAAATAATTCCATGTGTGTAAGGTGCTCATAGTTGTTGACGGCGTCTCCTCCCACATATAACCTCCATGCATGACTCGCCACTCCTACCACTGGGTAAGAAAAAGTGACGATAACACTACTTACCTGCTAAGTGAATTTGCCGCCATAGGATAACAATGGTGATTCTATGTGAAAAAATGTAGGTGTCAACTTTTAAAATACAATAATATTCCTTAAAAATCACTACTGTAACCAAACGCTTTTACTCAACTTTTTACAGGAGATGTCCAAGGACTGAATCTAGAATGCAGTCTTGTGGTTAGAAAAGTAATCCACAAAGCAACTAATTGCATTTAACTAGAAATTCACATTGAGCTCAATGTTGCATTGTGTTTAAAATTGTGTTGCCCATTGCAACAACTGTAACTACTGTACGTAAAAGTCTATTGCCTATTTGCAAAGTATTTAAACTAAAGTAGTTCATTCTGAGAAAGTATATTTTGTAATGTAATGTATAATGCAATTTAAAAAATAAAATATCTAAAAATAAATAGTTTAAAAAATGTAGTAAATCAGTATCCAAAAAATAAATATAACAATTAATGCATTTAAAAATTATCATTTACAAAACCTTTGAAATTCACTGAATAAAACATAGGTTTCAGACATGTTATAGTTAGGAAATAGCATTTAAAAAACCTTTGAAATTCACTGAAAAAAACATAGGTTTCAGGCGTGATATAGTTAGGAATTAGCATTTAAAAAACCTTAAAAATTCACTGAAAAAACCATAGGTTTTAGGGGTGTTATAGTTAGCCGGACATTTCACTTGTACAAAACCATTCAAATTTTTCCAATATAGTTAGTTGGACTAACTATATCTCGCGTGCCCGCAATCTACTGCTGATGATGTCACATATCACATCTTTCATGACATGGTCATTGACATCACCGATGACATCTCAAATGACATCACTGATTACATCATCCACGTAACAATCAGATACACCTCATCATTCACTAGTATAGCCTTTCATCACTCACTGCATAATACAGAGTACCATATTTGAATCCATTGACACACCAATACAAGTTTCTAAAAACCCACTCAAGTGATTCCTAGATCTATATACACATCTAAACACTTACCTCTAGATTCACTCATACATGCTGTCAATGATAAATAGAACACTATCAAATATACTTATACACCTATATCGACATTATACACCAGCACACATCCTATTCACTTATGAAGTCATTCTACACACTAATACAAACACCACTTCATCTATTCATATAGATAGTAACTCATACTTAGTGTCTTATAAAAACACTATTACAAGTATACAGTTATCCATATGGTCACTCATACAGTCACTGAGTCTTATGTATACTTATTTATATATAACAACTGACACATACACTGCCTTTTATTTTTCTAGTTGGTTGGACATTTACCATTGAGAGATATATTTGCTCATCACCACACCCATAAAGATATTCACTCACCCAAACAACTGTTATAACATGTAGTTTTAATTTCATATACCTACTGAATCAACTATTCACACATCTTTGGGCAGTCACACCCCCACCAAACCACACACACATTCATTCTCCCATACAAATGCTCAGTTAACTAATCAATAACTAATAAAGACTTTCACATAGCTAGTAACCAACTGAAAAAGCAGTTTACACAACAACTGACAAAGTGATACAGATATTCACACAGTTTAGTCACTATCCAATATATTTAGTGAAACACTGTAATTTAGTCAAGTAAACAGTCAATCACACTGCTACTAAATCCTCCATCCAGATATTTATATATCCACTCATTCTTCAATGCAAATTGCTATATATAAAATACATATTTAAATAACGAAGCAAACCACATTCACTGGATGATGTCATCAGTGATGTCATTTGAGATGTCATCAGTGATGTCACTGACCATGTCATGAATGATGTAATATGTGACATTATCAGCAGTGGATTGCGGGCGCGCGAGATATAGTTAGTCCAACTAACTATATCGGAGGAATTTGAATGGTTTTGTATGAGTGAGATGTCCAGCTAACTATAACACCCCTAAAACCTATGTTTTTTTCAGTGAATTTCTAAGGTTTTTTAAATGCTAAATCCTAACAATATCACTATATCAGGCCTGAAACCTTTGTTTTTTTCAGTGAAGATATATATATATATGTATATATATATATATATATATATATATATATATATATATATATATATATATATATATTCAATGAAAAAACCATAGGTTATAGGCCATATATAGTTAGGAATTAGCATTTACAAAACCTTATTTTACTCGCATAAAACCATTGAAATTCCATATATAGTTAGCTAACTATAAGCGCTAACTATATATCGCGCACCCGCAATCCACTGCTGATGATGTCACATATTACATCATTCATGACATGGTCAGTGACATCACTGATGACATCACTGATGACATCTCAAATGACATCACTGATGACATCACTGATCACAACATCCAGTGATTGTATGTGTCTGTAAAGTTTAAATATGTTTTACATATTGAAGAATGAGTGGATGTATAAGTGTCTGGATGAAGAATTTAGTAGGTGCATGACTGACTGTATGAGTGAGTGATTAAATGTGTCTCACTGAGTACATGGGTTAGTGACTAAACTGTCTTAATTCGTGCATCAGTATGTTTGATGTTGTGTAAGCTGCTGCATGTGTTGATCAGTAGCTATAAGAGTGGCCATATGGGTTATTGATTGGTTGCCCAAATATTTGAATGGGAGGCTGAGTGTGTGTGTGGGTGGCTGGGAGGTGCGTGACTCTGTGCATAGATGTGTAAGCAGTTGATTCACTAGGAGTATGAGTTCAAAAGTGCATGTGGAAACAGCTATATGGGCGGTTGACTGTGCATGGGTGTGTTGGTGAGTGAATGGATTTCTCATTGCTACATGTGCAAGTAAGTACGTATGTAAAACACAATACATGTGAGAGTTGAGATATATAAATAACTGAACATAAGAGCCAGTGAATGTGTGAGTGGCTGTATCGATCACTGTGAGCTTGTATCAGGGATTATATAAGAGAGTAAATATGTGTTATTATATGTTTGAATAAGTAAGATGTGTATAACTGTATAGTTGAGGAAATGGAGGTGTGATTGATTCTTTGCATGACTGACTAGGTGTGTGAGTAACTCCATGGATGAGTGACAGTCTGTGAGTGTCTGTTTATACTGAGTGTATGTAAGGTTATATTAGAGTCTGAAGAGGTTCATTGTATTATCACATGAGTGATGTGATCAGTGATGACAAATGAGATGTCATCAGTGATGTCATTTGAGTTGTCATCAGTAATGTCATCAGTGATGTCATTTGAGATGTCATCATTGATATCATTTGAGTTGTCATCAGTGATGTCATTTGAGATGTCATCAGTGATGTCATCAGTGATGTCACTGACCATGTCATGAATGATGTAATATGTGACATCATCAGCAGTGGATTGCGGGTGCGCGATATATAGTTAGCGCTTATAGTTAGCTAACTATATATGGAATTTCAATGGTTTTATGCGAGTAAAATAAGGTTTTGTAAATGCTAATTCCTAACTATATATGGCCTATAACCTATGGTTTTTTCATTGAATTTTCAAGGTTTTGTAAATGCAAATTCCTAACTATATATCCACTATAACCTATGGTTTTTTCTGTGAATTTCATTGGTTTTTTAATAGCAAATATGAAAAGCTTTAAAATGTCAAGTACGTGATAGATAAAAACATTTTCGTATTTATGCACGCTGATGTGCTTTGAACGCTGCCCCCCCCCCTCCCCTCTTTTGCCTTAGTAGTACTCTCTCTTTGCAGATACTGAAGGGTAGTTAACGCAGGCCTTTACCCCCGTTGTAATCCGTCGTGCCTCCTTGTCTCTCCATTTGATTGATTGTTGTCCAAGCATTTACTGTTTTAGAATTGGTTCTCTTTGGATCATTCTCTATTTACAAACAAGCACAAAGTCGCAATACTCTGTTTAGTCTTTGCAGATAGTGAAAAATCGTGTAAAAAAATAAAAGTAATCGAGCAAAATCAGTAGGCCACTAATTGGATCTCTTTTTGACCTCGCTAAAATAGAAATATTAGGAACAACCCTTCTTGAGAAATACGAAAATAGTGAGATGAACTGAGCTCCACACCATGAGGGCTGCAAGACAGCTCGGCTCCATCACCCATCCCGCACAAAATAATGACAAACCCTATGCAAATATTAAAAATATAGACAACACACCAGCAAAGAAACAGGGTAAAACATTTTATTAAAAAACTATTTACATAACGTTGGTTTATAAGATGATATCAGTAGTGGACCGATGTGTGAATAGATCGAAAACAGCACAAGGCTCCAAGATCCGGATAGCAAGCTCCTGGATGTTGGGTGCCATAGTTTAGAGTTCTGAATTTCAGCCTTTTTCAATGCCTGTGCTTTGTTGAATCAAAATGGCGGCTTGACACAAAGCTGACTCAAGCGTTGTTACTGATGCTATGCAGACCAAAACTGGTTTTCAGTTTGTACATTTTTCTAGATTTTTCAATCCAAGTTTGGTTGACTTTGTAGAACGATGGCTTCAGATTTTCAACATACGGTGTGGTGGCGCTAACTGGGAGGGGGCGCTTCGCTCCTGCCCCCTCCCCAAGTAAGATTTTCATACGTGAAAGTACGTTAATGGTTTTGGTCCCTGAGATGCTTCGATGTCACTACCATTCTCAAATAGCATAAGTTCTGGATGTTGGGTGCCATAGTTAAGAGTTCTGAGCAGCGCTTGTAACACTGTCTGAAGCTTATTTCCACCTACTGCAGCTTCACTATTCTCAAAGTAAGTGAGTGTCGTTTGTGGACCTGACTGCATTAGAAAACAATGTGATATGTTACCTTCCTAAACAGCTTGACGGAGGCCCCTGAGGGGCGGTGTGATGGCCATGGACTCGGAGAAGACGCTTGGCTCCGACACCCTCCCCAAGTCTTATAGCACTGGTGTAGCCTGAGATCGCCCCCGACATAGGCGGCCGGCTCCCGGGGTCCGGCGGAACTTTTTGCCTTTTGATGACTCTTCAATTCTGGACCTTGTCCCAAAATCCGTTTGACCTGAAGACAAGCTGTAGTGGGGCGCCCCTTTATCGTTTTAGTTGCCATTCCGCCCGCTTTTGCTACACTGTGCCTCTTCCGCCATTCAGCTGTTTTCCGCCCGCTCTTGCGACTACAGCGTCTCGCTCACCATGTAGTTGAGATGCGCCCGCTCTTGCGGTGCAGCGATAGGCGGCTGCCACACGACTCTCAAAATGGCGGCCGGCTCTTCGGTTTTGGGCCTGGTCCACTAAAATGGCCCTGGGACACCTTGGAACTCGGACGCTTGTCTGCTAGGGCTTGGGTCCCATTCTCGAAAAGCGTCCCCTCAGCCGTGAAGATTCTACAAAAGTCTTGGGGGCCTCCGACTCCCGCAGGCTTCTGGTGGGGAGCGGCTGCCATGATTGCTCGTGGAATGGCCACGACGGAGCTACGAGATGGTAGTGGTCTCATGCTGACGCCAGCTTTAGTCTGAAACATCCAGAAACACTGTAGACTACCAATTCGATCAGTTCCGGTAGCGCCCCAACATGACCCGGAAGAGAAGAACTTGCCCTCCCCTCTTTGACTGATGGTTCTTGTTGCCTGTCCCCTCTGTTGTCATTTAACAGAACTTTTTGGACTGCTGAAAGGGGTTGTGTTCTGAACGGTGGTTGGTGGAGACATTTAGACTATATTCTTGACCTACGTTGTCGCGTAATGCGTTTTATGACACGCCGCGTTAGCGCACCCGGAAGTGATCCGAGGCGCGGCGCGCAGCGCGTAACGTAAGCATAACAGGTCATGTGACTTGTTAATAAAACTTTTCATTGGTTCATTTTACTTTTGTTAATTTAATGATGAAAAGCTTGGTCATATGACCTAAAAATTACGCTTTTTATTATTTTCGAACAATATTTTTTTTTCAAACATATGTTATAATATTCCAGGCTAATGTACTTTCCCGGAAAATTTACAACTGTCTTGCAAGTAAAATATATTCCTTTTTCGAGAAAAAGGGCGTTTCTTCCTTCCATGACGGAGCCGTTGAGTAAAAGAGATTCGGCCTGCTGTCTTAGTCGCCGATACGCCTGATTATCAGATTCTTATCGATCACTTTATGTTGCAGACATGAAAAACACAACTGCCCTTGACCATTTATCTTTACTGCGTTCCTACATATTATACCTTTTATCCGTCATGTAATTGGACTGCTTTATTTCACTTGCCTTTTACTGATTCCAAAACAGTCACTAAAAGTAAAAACTTTACAAATGAAAATACTACTACCGTGTTTTGTTTTAAAAACCTTTATTGTGAAAATGTCAGTATACAAATACGGGCCTATAACCACGTGGGCCGGCCACGGAGCAAACTCAAATCGTATATGATGAGGAGACATTTACACTGTAGAGGAACGTAACGAGCGGGCCATTAGGTGACAAGAACAAAGGTGTCTAACAGTTGCGGAATCGGTGGACGTACATTTTGTAATTAAAATACGACAGGGCCACTTACAATAACATTTTCTAGATATACATTTGCGGGCAAAGAGTTACGAGTCCCATTTATACCGGCGCCATTTTGGGCGAGGCCGGGCAGGTCCAAGATATAGTCAAAATGTCTCCACCAACCATTGGCCAGACCAGAACCCCTTTCGGCCCTTTATGTTACAAGATGGTGTCTTCTATTCAGAAAATATTGGTGGCAGCATTTTGAAAGGAAACAGAAACAGCCGTTCTCCTAGTGAGTTTCACATTGTTACATTTAGGAAGAATGTTGAAGAGTAGTATGTGGAAAATCTGAAGCCATTTTTCTACAAACTCTCAATCAGACTTAGATGGAAAAAAAACCTGAAGAATGTACAAACTGAAAACCAATTTTTGTCTGTATAGCACCAACAGTAACGCTTGAGTCAGCTTTGTGTCAAGCCGCCATTTTCATTCAATCAATAGCGTCCCCCTGCACACATTCAGGGACCTGGTCGTGTCTTTAGATGAAACGCATTGTAGGAAAAGAAGCAGAAAGGAAAAGGAAAAAATTTCCGCCGGACCTAGTGAAGCTGCAGCAGGTGCAAATAAGCTTCAGACAGTCTTACAAGCACTGCTCAGAACTCTCAACTGAGGCACTCAACATCCAGGACTTGCCATTCGGATCTTAGCGCCTTGTATTTTTGTTTTGTTCTTGATGGAGGGGAAACAACAAAAAACAGGCATTGAAAACGGCTCAACTGGAGCAAAAAAAAAATTACTTCTTGGGTGCATTAGGGCATTTATGATTTTCGAATGCCGTATTCATCAGGTTGGTGCTCATGTTGCCATAGGACAGCATAGCACCACAGTGTATACAAGTTAACTTCATATGTTCAGATGAGGCAGGTGGCATATTTAGCATTCACCTTCTTTGATCCAGGAGGGATGGAGAAAAACTGCCAGATGAAACTTGAAACTTGGCCATCCAGATCTCGGCACATCGGTCCGCTACTGACAGTGACCGCAACTCAGCTGGACACGCCGTCTTTCGGCGCAGCATTGTAGGATGGCCACACCAGTGCGGCAATTTGCTGGACACCACATCGGTGCCATCCGCATCTCGACGCGTTGTGCTGCCTTCGGCCTATTCGCACATCGGTCCGCTACTGACAGTGACCGCAACTCAGCTGGACACGCCGTCTTTCGGCGCAGCATTGTAGGATGGCCACACCAGTGCGGCAATTTGCTGGACACCACCTCGGTGCCATCCAGATCTCGGCGCGTTCATTCATTCAATAGCGTCCCCCTGCACACATTCAGGGACCTGGTCGTGTCTTCAGAAGAAACGCATTGTAGGAAAAGAAGCACAAAGGAAAAGGCAACAAGTTCCGCCGGACCTAGTGAAGCTGCAGCAGGTGCAAATAAGCTTCAGACAGTTCTACAAGCACTTCTCAGAAATCTCAACTGAGGCACTCAACATCCAGGACTTGCCATTCGGATCTTGGCGCCTTGTGCTGGTTCCGACCTATTCACACATCAGTCCGCTACTGACATCACCTCATAAGCCAACGGGGCACCCCACGCCGACTTCCGGCGCAGCATTGTAGGATGGCCACACCAGTGCAGCCACTTGCTGGACACCACCTCGGTGCCATCCGGATCTCAGCGCGTTCGAGTCACTGTGCCGGAAGAGTAACCGGAACTCAGCTGAACACGCCGTCTTTCGGCGCAGCATTGTAGGATGGCCACACCAGTACGGCAATTTGCTGGACACCACCTCGGCGCCATCCGGATCTCGGCGCGTTCGAGTCACTGTACCGCAACAGTGACCGCAATTCAGCTGGACACGCCGTCTTTCGGCGCAGCATTGTAGGATGGCCACACCAGTGCGGCAATTTGCTGGACACCACCTCGGTGCCATCCGGATCTCGGCGCGTTGTGCTGCCTTCGGCCTATTCGCACATCGGTCCGCTACTGACGCCGCCTCACGTGCCAACGGATTTTCTACGCTTTTTGTAGCCCTATGTCGCATAACAGGTCATGTGACTTGTTTATAAAACTTTTCATTGGTTCATTTTACTTTTGGTTTCCTAAAGATGGAAGGCTTGGTCATATGACCTAAAAATAACACTTTTCATTGGTTTAGAACATTTTTTTTTCCCAAACGATGAAAGCCCCACCTTGTTTCTGGATCATTCAGACTGAAGCTGGCGTCAGCATGAGAGCACCACCATCTCGTGGCTCCGTCGTGGTCATTCCGCGAGCAATCATGGCAGCCGCTCCCCACCGGAAGCCTGCGGGAGTCGGGGGCCCCCAAGACTTTTATACAATCTTCACGGCTGAGGGGACGCTTTTCGAGAATGGAGCCCAAGCCCTAGCAGGCAAGCGTCCGACTTCCAAGGTGTCCCAGGGCCATTTCAGTGGACCAGGCCCAAAACCGAAGAGCCGTCCGCCATTTTGACAGCCATGTGGCAGCCGCCTATCGCTGCACTGCAAGAGTGGGAGCAACTCCACAACATGGTGAGCGAGACGCTGTGGCCGCAAGAGCGAGCGCAACTCAGCTAGATGGCCGCCACCTGGGGAGACCCGTTCACGCCGCCTCCCCCCCCCCGGGCCGCCGCACGCCAATTTTCGGAGCAGCATTGTAGGATACCAAAACCAGTGCGGCAGTTTACTGGACATCACCTGGGTGCCTGTCGTACATGTTGTGTCAGCCATGTGACACTGGACACAGACCGCTACTGACGAGGCCTCCCCCCGCACCACCCGGGACGCCCCACGCTGTTTTTCTGTGCTGCATTGTAGGATCCCTAAACCAGTGCGGCACCCAGGCGACATCACCTGGGTGCCGTCCAGAACTCTGCACGTTGTGCTGCCTTGGGACTATTCGCACAACAGACCGCTACTGACGAGGCCTCCCCCCGCCCCACCCGGGACGCCCCACGCCAATTTTCGGAGCAGCATTGTAGGATCCCTAAACCAGTGCGGCACCCAGGCGACATCACCTGGGTGCCGTCCAGAACTCTGCACGTTGTGCTGCCTTGGGACTATTCGCACAAAAGACAGCTTCTAACCATTGTTGCTTTTTGTGTTAATAAATGTTTAAATGTTTTTAGTTTTTGTTCTGTTCATTATCGTTAAAAGTTAATAAAGTTTTATAATCTTACTTTGTTGGAGTGTTATCTATTTTTTGAAAAACGGGTGAATGGGGCCTTGAATCGGGTTATTGTCATGTGTGGGCTTTGGAAGTGTGCTGCTGCAGGATCGGACATTTCAAACTCAAATGCACGTTCTTTTTCTTACCTTTCCGAAGCATGGAGCGCAATAGCAAGCAGAGAAAGGGTGATGCACGTGTTGAACACTACCTGACCTGGCAAGTTGCTGGCAGTGCCCCCCCGCCCGCTCCTGAAAGAGGGCACACACACACCGCCGCCCCGAGTACTTCAGAAATCTTTAAAAGACCATGCGCTTGTTCATGAGGCTTAAATGGTTTATCACCTCTTCTAGAACCCCTACATCGACCCTCTGACGTTTCATGGAAAAATTACCATGTAACACAATACCAAGCCCTATCAGCTGAAACCCCCAAGGAATCGTGGGGCATATTAGCAAGGGGGTTTATCTCCCCTTTTTTGGCTTTAAAAACCATGAAAGCGGAGATAAAATTATTTCCCTATTATCAAGCTGTCGCTAACACCAGTTAGTGACACCTAAAAGGAGATAGCGACCATCTTGGGCCCGGCTTTGCATGTCAGTGATACTTATCACTAATGACATGCAAAGTGGCGTGCCAAGATGTTAGCGACTGGAAACAGTCCCTAACATCGCTACCTTCTATTACCAACTTTTGGAGATATTCGCACTAAGCGCGAATATCTCCAAAAGCTAACACCTGCCCTGAGCAGGTTTTAGCCATGTTATCCAATGGGAGGTGGATAACATGGCTAAGAGCATTAGGTCGATAATACATGAATATCGCTGACTTTTCTGCGATAATAGCAAGGTTTATCTGCGATAAAAATCGCCGATGTGCGGCGATAATTTTTGTCTCTAAACAAGTTATAGACAAAAATTATCGCTAGTTGTTAGTAATATGCCCCCGGGTTTTTGCTTGCAGAAATCGGGAGGCGGGAGACTAGCACTGAAATCAGTACTCACACGCCTGAATCAGGAGGATTGGCATGTCTGAATTCTCTACAGCTGGGGCCATAAACTACATCCGCAGGGGTAGGTGATAGCCTGGGACCAGCCTGGCATCTAAAATGGCTGCCGTGCACGACAAAATTGTGGCATTCGAAAAAAGGCAAGATGGCGCAGCCGCTGGAAGAGATGTATCAACATATATCAGCCTCCTCAGCCACCCTCAGGAAACATAGGGGATTAGGATACGTCTCCCGCACCCCCTTATACCTAGTAATTTAATTTACGAAGCACAAAATGGCGAATTCCCGTTTCGCTACCAGTTTGCGGCCCAGTTCGCGGCCCGTGAAGCGCTTCTACCGTGAAAAATCATTTTTTTTTTCTTTTCCCCACGGGTCCCTTTAATAACCCCAACAACATTCCTAGGGGGTCAAGAGGGGGATACCTTGCCCCCTTTCATTAAATTCACCCTTCGTTTTTCACCTCTTCTTCTCTCTCGATCCTACCGAGAGACAAGATGGCGGCCGCTCCGGACTGTCACGCAGCAAAAAAAAAAAAAAAGCTCACGCACAGCCGCTGGAAGAGATGTATCAACATATATCAGCCTCCTCACCCACCCTCAGGAAACATAGGGGATTAGGATACGTCTCCCGTACCCACTTATAACTAGTAATTTAATTTACGAAGCACAAAATGGCGAATTCCCGTTTCGCTACCAGTTTGCGGCCCAGTTCGCGGCCCGTGAAGCGCTTCTACCGTGAAAAATCATTTTTTTTTTCTTTTCCCCACGGGTCCCTTTAATAACCCCAACAGCATTCCTAGGGGGTCAAGAGGGGGATACCTTGCCCCCTTTCATTAAATTCACCCTTCGTTTTTCACCTCTTCTTCTCTCTCGATCCTACCGAGAGACAAGATGGCGGCCGCTCCGGACTGTTTAGAATGTTGACAGACACCGGAGAGCCAATCAGCTTTCTGCGCGCAAAGTTCCGATAAGCGAAAAGTAAGCGGACCGGATCGCTGCCCAGAGCGCTGTTACAGATATATATCTTGATTTAAACGTTAATTTCTCAAAAACTACTGGAGCACATATATTGAGACCTAGCAAAGGCACATCGGGCTAACAGTCCCTACAATTTTGCCAAGTTTCGTGCAAATCCATTCAGCCGTTCGAGCTAAAAGTGAGTCCAACCGCCCTATGGAAAAATGAATGGGAAAAACACGTTTTGGGACCCCCCTTTTTTCTCAGCCCCCCCTTGACGAAACCCCACCAAATTTTCAGGAGCTGCTCAGAAACAAAATGTGCCATTTTCCTGAAAATTTCAGCCGATTCCATCCACAAACGCCAAAGTTATTAGACATAGAATTTTCAAAAGTCCCATAGGGAATTAATCCTAACTATATATACCTACTGGCGATAGCCAGTAGGTAATATATATATATATATATATATATATATATATATATATATATATATATATATATATATATATATATATATATATATATATATATATATATATATATATATATATATATATATATATTACCTACTGGCGGTCGCCAGTAGGTAGTTATAGTTAGGATTTTTTTCAATGTTAAATCTGAAAATTCTATTTGGAATAACTTTGGCGCCGGTTGACGAATCTGCCTGAAAATTTCCTCAAAATGGCCTCGCGGCGTTCCGGTCCTTCCCTGAAAGTTTGGGGGGGGATTCGTCAAGCGGGGGCCGAGATAAAAGGGGGGTCCCAAAACGCGTTTTCCCCATGTTAATTTCCATAGGGCGGTCGATTTCACTTTTAGCCCGAACGGCTGAATGGATTTCCACCAAACTTGGCAAAATTGTAGGGACTGGTAGCCCGATGTGCCTTTGCTATGTCTCAAGATATGTGCTCCAGTGGATTTTGAGTAATTAAGGTTAAAAAAAATATATATATCTATAGCAGCGCTCCGGTAAGCGCACCGGTACGCGCACCGGGCGCGCCACGCGACTTGCTCGCAGAAATCTGATTGGCTCTGGGGTGTCTGTAAACATTCTAAACAGTCCGGAGCGGCCGCCATCTTGTGTCTCGGTAGGATCGAGACACAAGAGGTGGCCAAAACAAAGGGGGAAATGACCATAATGGGGCAGAGTAGACCCCCCTTGACCCCCTAGGTTTGATGTGGGGGCCATAAAAGGGCCCCACGGGGCAAAAATAAAAATTTCTTTTTTTTTTTATTTTCGCGGGGGGAGCGCCCGGTACGCGCACCGGGGAGCGTACCGGGGAGTGTACCATGGGGAAAAAGAATGACAGTTTTAAAAGTAGCTGATTAGAAAAAAAAATGTTTACTTGTTTTTTTTATACATACACATACATATATATAAATGCATATGCACATATATATATGCATATATGTCTATATGTGTGCGTGTAGAGAGAGGTAGAGAGGTAGAGGTGTAGAGGTAGAGAGGTAGAGAGGTAGAGAGTAGAGAGTGAGTAATAGAGAGCAGAGAGTGAGAAGTAGAGAGTAGTAGAGAGCAGTAGAGAGAGTAGCAGAGTGAGTAGTAGAGAGTAGTAGAGTGAATAGTAGAGTGAGTAGTAGAGAGTAGTAGAGAGTGAGTAGTAGAGACTGAGTAGTAGAGAGTAGTAGAGAGTAAGTAGTAGAGTGAGTAGTAGAGAGCAGTAGAGAGTGAGTAGTAGAGAGTGGGAGAGAGTAAGTAGTAGAGAGTAGTGGAGAATATTCCAAAGTTTGGCACAGCACCACTTTCACAATGAGTCCAATCAAATCATATCACTTAGAGTACTTATTGAAGCGCTGAATCTTGGTGTATATTCAAATGCTTTTATTTTCCTTAAGTTTATGTACCACAGCCAGCTGAAACGTTTTGTTCTGTACAACAGAACTTCTTCAGGGCGTTCTTATTTCCTTCAAGTTATGTCGGTATCCCGTTGTCATATAACTAGATATTTCTTCCAAATGTTAGACGAGACATAAGTATATTCTTATTAAAAGTGACTAGGTATCAATTTTACCCACACAATTCGGGCAGACTTGAGTAATTTATAGCATCCTCAAAGTCAGTCTTTCAAAAATTCCAAAGTATAGGACATGATAATCCAAATCCAAATGTTTCTCAAGAAAAGTCATTTACAATCGTTCGGAATATCGGTGTTTGGGCAGATATGATCCAGGGACCCCCAGTATGCAAGGGGAATTAGTCCCCCCTCTGCAAAGGCGCCAGTGGCCTGCATTGCAGAGAGGTGTAACAAGGGTGTGGCCTCATTACACTTCTCTGCAATGCAGCTCCCTCGCGCATACTGGAGGCTCCTGGTGGACTAGTTGACCCCAGGGACCCCCAGCATGCAAGGGGAATTAGTTCCCCCTCTGCAAACGCGGCAGTGGGCTGCGTTGCAGAGAGGTGTAACAAGGGGCATAGTCTCATTACACCTCTGCAATGCAGCCCCAGGCGCATACTGGAGGTTCCAGGTGGGCTAATTGGCCCCCAGGGGCCCCCAGTATGCAAGGGGAATTAGTTTCCCCTCTTCAAACATGCACGGGGGCTGCGTTGCAGAGAGGTGTAAAAAGGGTTGTGGCTTCATTACACCTCTCTGCAATGCAGTCCCCTGGCACATACTGGAGATTCCTGGTGGGCTTTCAGGTCTTATATAGTTAGGAATTAGCATTAAAAAAACCTTTGAAATTCACTGAAAAAACCACAGGTTTCACACCAGTTATAGTTAGGAATTAGCATTTAAAAAACCTTTGAAATTCACTGAAAAAACCACAGGTTTCACACCAGTTATAGTTAGGAATTAGCATTTAAAAAACCTTTGAAATTCACTGAAAAAACCATAGGTTTCACACCAGTTATAGTTAGGAATTAGCATTTAAAAAACCTATTAAATTCACTGACAAAACCAGTTATAGTTAGCTGGAAATTTTACTGATATAAAACCAATGAAATTCCACGTTATAGTTAGTTGGACTCACTATAACTTGCGCGTGCAATGCACTGCTGATGACGTCACATATTACATCACTCATGACATGGTCAGTGACATCACTCATGACATCACTGATGACACCATCCTTGTGACATAGTGACAGACCTCCTTTCACTGTAATGTAACCCTTGAAACACATATTCAAAAATAGAAACTGAAATTTAAAAAAAAATGGAGATACCCATATCAGTTACAACAAGCAATTCAGTAATTCCACCATCTATATGCACATCCAGTCATTCACCAACAGTTCTATATAGTCACTCATACATATACTCACTCATCATATGAAGTGATACACCTATACATCCTGTTACACACCGACAGTCATCCAAAAGTTACTCACACACATACTCACACGTGCAAATAAACTATTGAACATCCATTTATTTGAATATAGAGTTATACACACACTTCCACCTTACTTCTATTGAAAATTACACATATTTATTCTCTTAAACAATCACTTATAGAAACACATACTTATTTAAACAGGAACTCTTACAATCTCTTACTCTCACATATACTCACTTATATACATCAATATTCACATATACTAGATTAAAACATATGTAGTTACTGATAAAGACACTAGTGAGACAGTCATTCACTCACTAACAAACACATATACACACTCATCCACCCATACAGTCCTTCACATATGCTGTCTTCAAAACACATACAAACAGAGAGTCAGTCACTCATGCATATATGTGCTAAGTAATACCCCCACCAAACCATATAGACACTCATACTGATACTAAGAGAAACATCTAATAACCCATATACATACGCATGTAGCTACTTACCAACACATGTAGCCACTTATACACAAAGTGAAACACTAATATATATATTTAAATATTTAAACATTACTCACTAATATTTATTTTTCAGAAAGACACATATTCACTGGATGGTGTCATCAGTGATGTCATGAGTGATGTAATATGTGACGTCATCAGCAGTGCATTGCACGCGCAAGTTATAGTGAGTCCAACTAACTATAACGTGGAATTTCATTGGTTTTATATCAGTAAAATTTCCAGCTAACTATAACTGGTTTTGTCAGTGAATTTAATAGGTTTTTTAAATGCTAATTCCTAACTATAACTGGTGTGAAACCTATGGTTTTTTCAGTGAATATATATATATATATATATATATATATATATATATATATATATATATATATATATATATATATATATATATATATGTCCAACCATTGCTCCCCTCGCGGCCCGAGGAGCATTTAAGCGGCACACCCAAAACTGCAAGAATCTCCTTTTAATCCGATTTGCAGCCAGGGTTTCACAAATAGCGCCCAACGCGTTTCAACATTACGTCTTGATCACGAGCATTTCACCATATTGACTGCTGAGAATCCCACAGGTGAGTTCAACCAAATATTGTCTTGAATGAATCATGTGATTGGCACAATGCATCCTGGTCTCAGTAGTCTTTGCGTGAATCCTGTTGGGATGCAAAAGCAAAAAACAATCATGGAGTTCAGTTTTGTTCGCCCCAAGCATGAATTTCAAAGGCTTAGGCGGACCCTCTGATGTCTGTGTAGAGGTGGCGCCTGCTTCTGCCGACACTGAGCTGTGCCGTGAAGTATGTCCAACCATTGCTCCCCTCGCGGCCCCGAGGAGCATTTAAGCGGCACACCCAAAACTGAAAGAATCTCCTTTTAATCCGATTTGCAGCCAGGGTTTCATAAATTGCGCCCAACGCGTTTCAACATTACGTCTTGATCACGGGCATTTCACCATTTTGACTGCTGAGAATCCCACAGGTGAGTTCAACCAAATATTGTCTCGAATGAATCATGTGATTGGCACAATGCATCCTGGTCTCAGTAGTCTTTGCGTGAATCCTGTTGGGATGCAAAAACAAAAAACAATCATGGAGTTCAGTTTTGTTCGCCCCAAGCATGAATTTCAAAGGCTTAGGCGGACCCTTTAATGTCTGTGTAGAGGTGGCGCCTGCTTCTGCCAACACTGGGCTGTGCCGTGAAGTATGTCCAACCATTGCTCCCCTCGCGTCCCCGAGGAGCATTTAAGCGGCACACCCAAAACTGAAAGAATCTCCTTTTAATCCGATTTGCAGCCAGGGTTTCACAAATAGCGCCCAACGCGTTTCAACATTACGTCTTGATCACGGGCATTTCACCATTTTGACTGCTGAGAATCCCACAGGTGAGTTCAACCAAATATTGTCTCGAATGAATCATGTGATTGGCACAATGCATCCTGGTCTCAGTAGTCTTTGCGTGAATCCTGTTGGGATGCAAAAACAAAAAACAATCATGGAGTTCAGTTTTGTTCGCCCCAAGCATGAATTTCAAAGGCTTAGGGGGACCCTCTAATGTCTGTGTAGAGGTGGCGCCTGCTTCTGCCGACACTGGGCTGTGCCGTAAAGTATGTCCAACCATTGCTCCCCTCGCGGCCCCAGAGAAAATTTCAGAAAAGCAGTCCTTATTTCATCATGCCAGCGTTGCAAAGCGTTGTTTGGCGCAAACTATTCATAAACGCGTCTGGCATGATGAAATAAGGACTGCTTTTCTGAAAATGTTCTCTGCTGGCATGCTGTCAATAAATCACGTTTAAGAGCATGAACTGCCTTCCGTGTGGCTCCTTTGCAGATGGGAGTCCGTTTAAAGCTCCATTGGCAGCAAATAAAGCGGGGCAGAGACTTTGAAGAATGTTTGCTGATTTAATTATGGACATTTGTGACTTTGGGATATGCACCCACTGAGGCCACGACTGGTGCGCACTACATCGCCCAGAATGCCGTGAGGCCACGCCCATGGGGCGGGAATGAGTATTTATGAATAGTTTGCGCCAAACAACGCTTTCCCCTTGACATTTCCGAAGCCACTGAAGAAAGGAGGAATCTCCTGAAACGCGTCTTGCATGATGAAATAAGGACTGCTTTTCTGAAATGTTCTCTGCTGGCATGCTGTCAATAAATCACGTTTAAGAGCATGAACTGCCTTCCGTGTGGCTCCTTCCGAATTTGGGTTCTGCAAGTTTTGGATATATATATATATATATATATATATATATATATATATATATATATATATATATATATATATATATATATATATATATATATATGGGGGTGAAGGTGCAGGCCAGCCGCTTTTTCCACAAGAACATCCAGGTGCATTGAGGGAGTATAGGCAGTGACCGCCCACTGGGGCAGTACTGACTCCTTGTGACTGTCGTTCCTGAGACCCGGAGTGCCGAGTTTTGGGATACTCCCTTGTACCTGTCAGGTGTCAGCAGCCAATCGCAGCAAGACATTTTGTTTAAAAGGTGGACATTGGCGAGCATTCAAGGATTGAAGGCATTTTAAAAAGTTTTATTACGAAACGCGTCATGCCAGAAAGCCGCGCAATAAAGTGTGCTGGACCAGGTTACCTACGTGTGGCTTTTTCTTCTTTCAGGTGAAGGGGATTTGGACTGTATATGTTGTGCGCGGCCACAGCGCATTTGGAGCCCCCACCCCACAAAGGAAGTTCGGTGTTAGCAGTGGCAAGTGCTTTGTTGGTAACGCCTCATTGTCTGGGGAAACGCCGAACCACCACGTTTCACGGGAGCAGCCTACCAGTTTTGGACCGTGAACTGCACGAGGGAACTGCCTGCACTGTTGGAATGTTCCGAGTCTGCAACTGTGGTGTGTGGGGGGGTGAAGGTGCAGGCCAGCCGCTTTTTCCACAAGAACATCCAGGTGCATTGAGGGAGTATAGGCAGTGACCGCCCACTGGGGCAGTACTGACTCCTTGTGACTGTCGTTCCTGAGACCCGGAGTGCCGAGTTTTGGGATACTCCCTTATACCTGTCAGGTGTCAGCAGCCAATCGCAGCAAGACATTTTGTTTAAAAGGTGGACATTGGCGAGCATTCAAGGATTGAAGGCATTTGAAAAAGTTTTATTACGAAACGCGTCATGCCAGAAAGCCGCGCAATAAAGTGTGCTGGACCAGGTTACCTACGTGTGGCTTTTTCTTCTTTCAGGTGAAGGGGATTTGGACTGTATATATATATATATATATATATATATATATATATATATATATATATATATATATATATATATATATATATATATATATATATATATTTGCTCTGTTTGGTTGTGGAATTTCACATTCAAGCTTGTTTGAATTTGTTTTTAAAAACAGGACCACTATCGATGGTAAGGAGACGAACAATAAAAGTGACAGCAGTCATCCACATTCTATTTGATAGGAAAGAAACTGACCCGTTTATTAGTTAATAGGTTTTGTTTATGCAAGTATTTCTAAAGCACAAAGCATGCCATATGTCATTGAAGTTCTTTACAGGAAACCTTAAGACTGAAGTGGTATAATAGAACATGTAGGTTAACAGAAATAGCGGCAAAATGTGGCCAAGATGGGTTTACAAGAGAAGGGTCCTTAGGCCGTCCCAGAATGAGAAATGAGAGACAGGTAATTTCAAGGAGAGAGTTTTTAATCATGGAAGCACAGCAGGAAAATGTAGGACTATTGCTTTTTTGGTAGCGGGTATGTCTACAGTCAAGCATCATTTGCTTCTGGCAGAGTAGGAATCTTCTTCAGTTCATTTTTTGCTTCTGAAATAAATAGGTTGTTGTAGAATGAGGGTCATTTAAGCTATACACTCAATTATGATGATACTTCTTGTTTTCAGTGAGAACGATAAGTGAGAGCCATAAAGAGAAATGAGAAAGGGGAGTGATTTAAGAAAACGTTTTGGCTAGTTGGATAGGACTTGCAGCTGAATTTAGGATCACTTTTTAAGGTACTAAGGGCATATTTACAGGCCCCTTTTGCCATCAGAGCATCGCTTTTTTTGATGCTCCAGTGGCATAGTGCCATTTCCCATATTTACAAAGTGGCACTAAGCCACTTAACTAGGCTTAATGCCACCTTGTAAATATGCCCCTTTCTGCCGCAGTCCTATGCGGCAAAGGGGCATTCAATGGTTGTTGCAGTGGGCATTCAACAGCAACACCCATTGCTTTTTTTATGTTGCCCCAGATTTACAAGGTTGAGGCAGCGCCAAGAACGAACGCCAGGGAATACTTGGTCTTAGAATGGCGATACAAGGAGAGATTATTAATTTCTCCTCATTTTTTGATCTTTCAATGTGTGCTGCATTCTGCACCACATTCAAAAGGTGAAAATTGCCGTGATTGATTATGTGCAGTAAAGTGTTCCTTCCTGCCCATAAACAATCGGCCCTGCAGTGCAGGCACACTTGCGATATGGCAGCAGGGTGCCTGTGCTGGTGCTAGGCTTCTGTTTTGTGCCATCGCTAGGGGAAACACAGGGGTGCACCATGTGCTTCTAAATACAGTGCATCACTGCGTTAAAAAAAATTCAGAGCACAGCATTGCCAAATTTGGCGTAGCACGAACATTGTTTTCTAAATATGGCCTCAAGTTACAGTTAGGTTCTTGAGTCGGTGAAAATTACCATCAAATATCTGTGATTACCACTACCCTGAAAAAGAGGGGAGCTGATCATCCAGTGATTCGTTATTTTGTCTGCTTGAGGGAGAGATGGGAGTCCAGAGGGAAAATGACTTACAACTCGGTGTAATCTGAAATCACAAGAACATCAGTTCGAAGCTACAATCCTAATGTGAACTAATTGAAATATATAAGAAAAACAAATTCTTTTTGGCGGGTGGGACATCACATCCTATGTCATGTAGACAGTGTATGGCAGTGTACATTGTAATGTTAAGGCTCTACACTGTAGCTCGGCAGTACTTGTAAAAGTGGTTTTTCAGTATAGATATAAGTAATCTCTCCTCAAGCTGTGCAATATATGTGAAGTATTTTATATCCAGAATAACATCAACTGATACTGAGGGCCATATGTACTATCGCATTTTCCTATAGACACAGAATGAGTAACACCCTTTGATACATCGAGCCCTAAATTACTTATATCTGTGAACGTTGTACTGCAGTGTGAATGGCATTTGCATGTTATGAAAAGGCAGAGACTTTAGTAAAACCGGACCCATGCAGCTGCAGTTTTAGGGCATAATGTAGGAGCTGAAGAATATGTGTATTGTTCTGAAAACATTGTTTGAATCGAATAATTGTACGGCAGTTATTATACCACTAAATATAAAGTATGATTTTAGGTTTCTGCTGCTACTGGATATTTCTCTGACTTTACACAATAGCTCAAAAAATGTTTGGTTGACAAATTCTTTGAAATTGTCCACTGATCCATCGCAATTAATGTGATTTTATCATACAAAGGCCCTTTCAGTGTTGATGAAGGAAGTGTGGGAGAGCTAATTAACAGTCATTACAGAAAGTTCAGGTAGGGTCGCACCGGCTCTTTTCTGGAATTTGTGAGTTTTTGTTACAAGTTCTAAACAGGGATGGCATGGTGAGCAATAGAACGATGGATTTAACCCAGATCTCTTGACTGGGGGTGAATGTATGATTTATTCAGCATTCCGTCCATGCATATGGCCATGTCTGCACTGGGGTGGCGGAGTGAGATAAAGAATTATGATGGATTAATCCCAGATCAGTTGACTGGGGGTGAGTGCTTGCAACGTTTAACACTCCGTCCATCATCCCCTTTGGTTTTGCTTTGGTCGCCCTAAGTTGGCAGGGTATGCCCAGACGTGGGTCCCTTGCTCAATTTGCCACTGGATTCAAGCTAGCCTGGCTGATGATGGCTGATTAGCCAGAAACCGGTGCCAGGATGCTTGCTTCCGGACCAGGGAAGACATGGCTTGGCAGTTCGGGCTGGACTGTTCCCATGAGGCACAGGGTCAGACTGATTTGCATATGGCCATGTCTGAACTGGGGTGGCGGAGTGAGCTAAAGAATGATGATGGATTAAACCCAGATCAGTTGACTGGGGGTGAGTGCTTGCAATGTTCAACACTCCGTCCATCATCCCCTTTGGTTTTGCATAAGTTCAGTGATAGATAACTATGGAAATTTAGATAATACCAATTATCTCCTTGGAATCACATAAAAGAATGCCTTGTTCTAAAGCTGCTTAACAGATCTATATACATATATATATATATATATATATATATATATATATATATATATATATATATATATATATATATATATATATATATATATATATATATATATATATATATATATATATATATATATATATATATATATATATATATATATATATATATATATATATATATATATATATACTAGGAGCCCGCCCTGGCGTTGCCCGGGGGCAGAAGGGGGCTGGGGGCTGCATTTTGAGCATTTGTTCAGTCCAGGCTGGGCCCCCCGCCCGCCCGGGCCTCCCGCCCGGCCGCCTGACATAGCCTATACCGCTACCCGCCCGCCTGCCTCCCGCCTCTGCCTTACCTCAGCCGTGCTCCAGACTTAGCCCCCACTCCCGGGCCCCCGCCCGCCCCGACATTGCCCGGACTGCCTCCCGCCTCGCCTTACCTGAGCCGCTGCGCCACTCCTCGCCGCACGTCACTCCTCGCCGCACGTCACCGCTCCTCCCCGCCTGTCGTCATCACGCAGGTGTAGGTCGCGGTCAGCGCTACGTCGCAGCCGGCGCTTGTTTTAGGGGACTACTTTATTTTTGAACTTTAATTTTTTAATTTACGTTTATTTTCTATTTTATGCAGCCTATGTCCATCTACACACCCTGAGGATTACAACAATGTATTGGGTGTGTGGATTGGCGCTGTGGTTCCCGAGTTTACCTTGCCTAAAGGTTTCTGTTCTCTCTTTATAATAGCAGTATATATATATATATATATATATATATATATATATATATATATATATATATATATATATATATATATATATATATATATAATATATATATATCTGTTTACTTGTTACCTTATGTGGAAAAGCAATCAATACACTATTATATTTATCTGTAGTTATGATCTGTATTTTCACACTTTACCAGTAAAAAAACATACTGGTTTGTATCTCCCATGTGTCGTATTTTGTCTAACAAACATGCATGTCTACTTGTTACTGTATTTTGTAAAACAACTAACTAAATGGTGTTTTTGATTTTTCTTATCAACTCCATTCACATTTTTCCAGTAATTCTATGTCAAGACCAGAGGCACAGATTATGCATATCTGTCTCCGCTTTATTCCGAAATCAGCCATAAGAAAACAACTTTAGGCTACTACATTTCCCATGAACATAGGGAAAATCAGTAGTCCAAATGACAGTCAATTGTGTAACGTGCAGTCCATGACATTGTATGGTCAACTGCACTCCCCTTCTTTCTTCGCTGCTCTAACAGCAAGATATAGGTTTCTTCTGATCTCTTGCTGTTTATGTCAATGTGCGAGTTAGTGACTTAGTAATTTTTGTTCTTTTCCTATGTGCATGTATTGCAGGTGATTCCCTTCTTTATTTTCTAGAGCCGACTTCGGCTGTGACTGTGAGCTTGTCCATTCGGCAACATTGTTAAGTCGCTCAGCAGGAACTGGAATAATCTCACAGTTATGTCCCCCAGGAACCAGAGGGCGCTGTGAGGCATTGCAAAGTAAGTGGCTCATTCTCTGCAGGCCCGAACAACTCCTTGAACTAGAGTACGTGGAGCCACCGAAGATAAACCAGGAGCTAAGGAAATGGTTCTCGCCTGCAGTCATTAATGCCCTGATTTTGTGTTTGTGTTACTGACTAGTGCGTACCAGCCGCTGTTGTATGGGAGCATGAGTAGGGGGACACTCTACAGGTGGGGGTGCCTGTGTAGACAGGGGTATTGTGTCCTTGGTCACGGAGACTCCTTCCCTTCCTCACACAGTACGCCTTTTACGAGTGGTACTTATATTTATCCTTATATACATTTGGTACAATGCTGAGGTCTCCAATTCACATTGAGGATTTTGAGGAGGTGTAAGACGATACCCCTTGGGGGATTATATTTCAGAGGTTGTAGATGCCTCAGCTGAGAGGGCAGTTACCAGTGCTCTGGAGCATCTCGGGAATCAACTTTTGGTTTTGGCCGCCAGCCATCCTGCACTCCTTCCTTTTGCAGGAAAAACTCAGATCCTTTAAGGATTTCTTTGAACCCCAGAGGCAGGAGGGCCAAGGCTAAGGCCAAAAGAAGGAGGGAGCAGTCCTTCGGGTGAGGATACTTTTGAAAGATTGAAGGAATCTTTCCAGTCATGGTCCAAGTTAACCCGGGGGGGGTGGGGGATGGGGGTGCAGGGGTCAGGGCCTTTCCCAAACCTGCAAATCTAGCACCTCCATTTACGCCAGCCCCTGACTCCGATGGGAGTTCTGGAGGTAATGACTCACAATACAGTTCTGATGATGGCTACAATGCTGGGAGCCCTTGGAAGCCAGCTCCCGTCCCAAAGCGCACTAAACTGCGGGTGCAGAAACAACAGGATAAGTTACCATCTGACATGCTGGATTCTGAGAATATATTTCACCCCAGGTCAGTAGAATGTACTCCAGCGGATAAGGTGACACAATATGTGCCAGGATGCCACCTTAAGCCACTCAACAAAGAGGTCAAGAATCACCTTCGGGAAGAATTCCCAAGGCCAACACTGACATGCAAGTTAGCTCAGAGATAGATGGTAGCATGGCCACATTCCTGGACAAGTTAGTAAAGGATTCCAATTACGGAATAGATCAGCCATGGCAGGATTGCAAGGACAAACTGTTTATATGACAGGGCCACTGACAAAAATATTAGACATGGCAGAGGATGCCAAGGAGTCTGGTTGCCTTATCCACCCAGATTTTCTACCTTAATGGGTGCAAAAAGCCATCATTTTCCTGGGCAATGGCTATTGTGTCATTTCTATGGAAAGTCAGTGATCCTAACTGATCAAAGTATGTCCCAAATTCAGGGACTTGACTTCTCCAGAGCCCAGCTACGTTGCCCAAGGGAGCCTGTTTGGGAATCCTTTCTTAAAGGTGCTGGTAATGTGAGCCTCTACCTTTTCTTTGTTAGACAAGGCGCAAGCTTCTATCAAGAAGATCTTTGGACAGAAGGTTTATGGAGAGGCTGAGAGAGGCAGGGGGCACTCACCTGGTCACCTTCACTATCAAGGTCCTCAAAGAGGACAAGGATTTAAAAGAGGTCATTGGCAATATCAAAACTGTTTCGGGTTTTTTTCCCTTCGAGAGGGACACACAGTTTCCACTGGAACCAATGTACCTTCCATAGCTCGACTTCTTCCAGCAACACCGGTGTTACTCCGGGAAGTCAAATTTCTCCTTCTGAGGTACAAATTGGGTGAGGCAAGTAAGATGTATCCACAAAAGGAGGGAGATATTCATCAATACACAGGTTCTCCAGTTAGTCTCGGGGTTCTGCATCGAGTTTTACTAATCACCCTAGCAGTGGCAGAGACTGAGGCCCATAACATTCTCAACAGAGATTCCAAGCTTATAGATCAGGAGGTGAGTTCCCTTCTTTCCTAAAGGGCTATATTACCAATTAGAATCCACCCAAGGGATTTTCTGAGTAATCTTTTCTTGGTATTAAAAAAGCAAGACCACTGCCCTGTGATCAAACTACAAGACGTCAATGGTTGGTTAATCTACCTGCACTTGCAGATGAAGGGAATACAACTTCTGAAAGAGATCCTTCTTCGACTGGACTGAATGGTAATACTCAAACAAATGATGGACAGAATTGCTGAATAAATCATAAATTCACCACCAGTCAAGAGATCTGGGTTAAATCCATTGTTCTTTTGCTCACCATGCCACCCCAGTTTAGACCCAGCCATATGCAACTCAGTTTTGACCCTGTGCCTCATGCAAACAGTCCAGACCAAACTGCCATGCCAGGTCCTCCCTGGACTGGAAACAAGCATCCTGGGACCAGTTTCTGGGTATTACCCTTCATCAGCCAGGCTAGCTTGGATACAGTGGCACAGTGAGCAAGGTACCCACATCTGGGCATACCCATCCCACTTGGGGTGAAAAGTGCTATGCAAACAATTGATGGATGGAATGATGAATAAATCATACATTCACCCCCAGTCAAGAGATCTGGGTTAAATCCATTGTTCTTTTGCTCACCATGGAAGCGCAGTTTAGAGCCAGCCATATGTAAATCAGCCTTGACCCTGTGCCTCATGGGAACAGTCCAGACCAAACTGCCAAGCCAGGTCCTCCCTGGACCGGAAACAAGCATCCTGGGACCAGTTTCTGGGTATTAGCCTTCATCAGCCAGGCCAGCTTGAATCCAGTGGCACAGTGAGCAAGGTACCCATGTCTGGGCATGCCCATCCCACTTAGGGTGAAAAGTGCTATGCAAACAAAGGATGGACGGAATGCTGAATAAATCATACATTCACCCCCAGTCAAGAGATCTGGGTTAAATCCATTGTTCTTTTGCTCAGCATGCCACCCCAGGTTAGACCCAGCTATGCAAATCAGTCTTGATCCTGTGCCTCATGGGAACAGTCCAGACCGACCTGCCCAGCCAGGTCCTCCCTGGACCAGAAACAAGCATCCTGGGACCGGTTTCTGGGTATTACCCTTTATCAGCCAGGCTGGCTTGAATCCAGTGGCACAGTGAGCAGGGTACCCATGTCTGGGCACACCCATCCCACTTAGGGCGAAAAGTGCTATGCAAACAAATAATGAACACAATGCTGAATAAATCATACATTCACCCCCAGTCAAGAGATCTGGGTTAAATCCATTGTTCTTTGCTCACCATGCCACCCCAGTTTAGACTCAGCCATATGCAAATCAGTTTTGACCCTATGCCTCATGGTAACAGTCCAGACCGATCTGCCAAGCTAGGTCATCCCTGGACCGGAAACAAGCATCCTGGGACCGGTTTCTGGGAATTACCCTTCAGTGAGCAAGGGGACCACGAGGCACAGGGTCAAGACTGATTTGCATATGGATGGGTCTAAACTGGGGTGGCATGGTGAGCAAAAGAACGATGGATTCAACCCAGATCTCTTGACTGGGGATGAATGTATGATTATTTCAGCATTCCGTCCATCATTTGTTTGTGTAGGACGGAATGGTGCGGCAGGATCTGAAAAACGCCTATCTGGTGGTACCTGTTTTTGAGGCAGAATATCTGCTGGGAGAACAAAACATCATGGCGGACTCGCACTCAAGGCACTTCCACAACACAAGTACATGGAAACTCCTTCCGTAGGTATTTCTGGGACAAATGAGCGCCATTCCACATGGATCTCTTTGCATCGAGGTTGAACCGGACAGAGTGGTGGCGCAGGTCAGGAGACAATGTGCAGAGGTAGGTATCATCACCCCGAACTGAAGTATGCAAATTTGGTTTCCAGTGATGATGGAACTTTCTGTAGATTCACAGATCTCCCACTCCTTAAGAACATTGTACAGGAGCCACTAGGTCGATGTCACCATCGTGTGGAGGATGGTTCACTGAGACTTGATGGCTTGGCAAATTTCAAGGAACAATGAATGATCCCTGGTGTTTTGCTCAGATCAGCCATCTCAGCAGGACATGCGATGGTGGATGGCTTGCTGTTGGTGAACACTCTATGGTGTGTTGCTTGCATAGAGGATTGAAAATCTCTGTTCTCCTGGTCTCTGAGTATTCGGGCATGTGGAATATCAATCGGACCCTTAACCTCCTCCTCTTGTGCCAACACAATCAGTTGTGTTCTAGGAAGGAACTGTCAGTTATGTAGCCATGTTGTTATGCTTGGTCTCCTGCAAAAGAGTGTTGGGCATCAGAACACTAGACGAGGTAGGACATTTATTCCATATGGAGTCAAATTTACCAATTCTAGGTATACGAAAAGTAGCACCAGGATTGTTTCATTCCCAGAATATAAAGATATGCCCAATCTGTGCATTTTGTAATGCATTAAGGACTATGAGAACATGACTGGGGAGCTCAGCCCTGCTGGGGTCCAACAAATTTTCATTGCAATCAAAAAACCTTTCAAAGCGCCTCGGATCCAACTATCACTAGTTGGCTTAGATAGGTAATGCAAAAACAAGGTGTTGAGCTGTTTTTGGAGCCCACTCTGCCAGGGGAACTATGGTTTCAAAAGCTTTTTTGGGGGGGAACTCACTCAGAGGATATCATGAAAGTGGGAAACGTTGTTTATGACGCAACTTTTAGCTTGCAGTGCTATTACAACGCAGACTTTAAAACGCATTCCATTACAACGCATTACACTGGGGGGCGCTCTAGGATAGGGAATAGTTTTAATTTACTATCCAACACCTTCCCTAGTGTCCACGGGGACTGGTGTTGGAATAGTAAATAAAAATATTCACTATCCAACACCCCTTAGTGTAATGCGTTGTCATGGAATGCATTTTAAAACTTGCGTTGTTACAGCATGCATGCTAAAAGCATGCGTTGTAACAACGTACATCCCATGATAGTGGGCTATTGGTTGTCCAAGTCCACATCTAACCATTGCTATTTTAAGCCAATTAACAGTGTGGAATCCTTGGTGGTCAAAAGCTTTAACTGTGCATTATCACATCATCTGTTTCTGACATAGACTAAAAAGATTCCTAGCTAATGTGAAGGAAAGTTTCAAATCTACTAAAGATATAGATGCGAGTATTATCCCATTCAATGGAATGTACCCCTTATGCATAAGCGAGAAACCCTCCTGTGGGTTGCAGGTAGTATATTTCAGTTAAGTAACCAATCACAATTGTATTGATGACGTTAGTATTATGTTAGTACTTTAAATTTTTTGCCAAATAAACTCAAGGGGGCAGATTTACAAGCCCCTTGCGCCACTTTTGCGTCACTTTTACCATGTTAAAAGTGACGCAAAAGTGGCGCAAGGGGCTTGTAAATCTGCCCCAAGGTGTTTATATGACTTAGTGAACTTTGGTTGGGATCTGCTAGTAACGTTCATTCAGTTAATCAAATGTTTTCTATTTACAAGGAACGATGCAGAAACAGGAGTGAGATCAGAATTGCTGGACAACCTTTTGATCGCACGAAGAAAGAGGGGTGTCATTGGCAATATGATGTCACAGACAGCATGTTATACGATTGACTGTTACTTGGACTACTGCTTTTCCCAATGTTCATGGGAAATGTAGTTGCCTATTGATGTTTTCTTACCGTCGCTGTCGGAATAAATAGAAACAGATATTCATAATTCTCACCTCTGTGTCCTAAATAGAATTGAAAATCTCTCTCATGTTATCTAGGATTTTTTTTTAATTGAATTATGTATTTCTGTTTACTCAGTTTAGCATTAACAGTATCTGAGTCAGTGACATAGCGTGGGTGGAGCCACAGGGGTGGTTGCCCCAGGTGCAAAATTTCTTCGGGGTGCAAAATCTTAAAAGAAAAGAAAATCGTACTAGTAGCTTTCTCCAATCATTGAGGAAGTGCTAATGGTCCACTGGTTAAGCGTGCAATGCTTGCCTTGCCCCAGGCGTTGGCGTCTCACACTGCGCAGCTGATCTCAGTAAATACCTGGGTCAATATTTTATATGCGTACATACTTCACCCATCACTTCTCATCTAGGTCAAACTACCCTGAACAACACATTCACCCATGCACTCCAAACGTGATATAAATGCTACAGAACAGTAGGATGGGGCGGATGTACATTCAGGTAGGTTGCAAACAGTGTTTACAAAATGTGTACTGACTTTTATGGCATGCTTATCATTGTGCAGTGCGACCTAAGCGCTAATAGTTTGCATTACAAAATCCCATCCTTAGAGGGTCACAAACTGAGCTTCCTAATGAATATTAAATAGACAGGCCTCTAGTTGCCAGCCCCTGTGACTGTTTACCAGCACGGGCAGCGTGGCTTGCAAGCTACAACAGTAGACTATCCCTGTGATCGCATTCCCAAATGCTCTGTATTGTGTCTGATCAATGGTTTACGACAATTGATGTCACAAACCATTGATATATGTCAATGCAAATCGCATTTAGGAAGGAACACCCCTTTCACCGCCCCTCCTAATTGTAATTCTGAGTTGTAGGCCTCTTTTGTGAGTCGGAGAAGTTTTTCTGACTCCGAAACAGGATTTTGTATATCACAAAAAGGTGTTTTGCTATAGAGTGTAAGCTGATCCACGAATATTATGCTAGGATAATAAGGTAATATGTAAAGAAAGTTGCTTCATTTTGGCCATTTATTTCCCCAACAACACTGCCTTTTCTATAGCTACATCCTCAGTGTAAAGAGAGACATTCTGTGCGCACATTTGTGGTAAATTTAGGTTACCAGCATCATGCCCTCCCAGACTTGGAAGAAAAGTAATGAGTGTTGCGGAAACATCAGGGCGATCTGAGACTTGCACTTGGCCAGAGGTAAAACTTTCTCATTCAAGGCCAGCGAAAAGAACCTTCCAGCCATTTACCATAAAAGCTTAATTTAATGTCAACCAAATAGTTGCACGAATTTACATTTTTAAACAGTATTACAACACTTCACTGACCAATGACTGATGTGCTCTTGTGCCATGCCATAAATATTTACTAGGACTGCATCACGAGTATTTAAACCCTCGTTAAAGTGCACTTTGTCTACAGAGAGAGTCAAGGCTCATATAGGTATTTACAGTTGGACACTAAATATCTTTACGGATGTTATTTATTTATTTAATTTATTTTTAGAGTTTTCTATAGCGCAAACCAGACCCAAAGTAGGGTATCAGAGCGCTTTGCATAAAGAGCAAGGTGTAAAACATATTAGTGAAAAACATTGTATACAAAAACATAGCATAAAAGTAACAGCATATAGGAAAAGGGTACGAGTGAATAGCAGCAGTGGGAATTGTTCTGTAACAATAAAAAGAAGATTTGTGTTGGTCTTCGCTTCGCGGTCTCAGTGATTTGAGAGTAGAGGAATTTAGGAGGTTGTATAGCTGGGGTCGTAATTGTGCAGATTTAAGGTATGAATTTGCTCATCAAGAATAATTTTGTTTCCTTTTTTATGTCTCGCCTGAGCCTGCACATGCCCTGCTCTGCGAGACATTTAGTAAGTGGGTTTTCAAAGTGCTACCCACAGGCTTTTGCTGGTCTCAAGCATATGGTTACGCACGTGAACGTGCACAGCTGCCATCTGGCTTTCTGTAATGGCTCATAAAGCCTTACAGTGCGTGAATCATGCTCCTCTGCTCGCACTACCCCCTCCCTTCTCCCCTGCCCTCCTTGTCAGCTTCATTTATCTCTTCTATCACTGTGAATCATGCTCCTCTGCTCGCACTACCCCCTCCCTTCTACCCCTACCGCTTCGTCAGTTTCATTTGTCTCGGGAATATTGGAATATCTAAATATCGAAGGGGAAATAGACACGTTTACCATTTTTGGGACATTTTGTGAAGCTTTGACATTTTGCAAAGGCACACATGATTTTTATTAAACTTTAGGCTATGCTGCGTTGTTGGGCGTTGGAGTCCGCGCTGCGAAGCTGCCTGAAACCAATTCCCGCACGAAGTCACGCGCACACTGTTGCATTACATCTTTGCGCATATGCTTGGCGTGTTATTTAGATTTTACACGTATAATCTTTAATGTGGGTGCCTTTCAGAATTTGCAACATGCCCACTGCTGCATCCTATCTTCAGACGTGAGCTTGGCATGTTTGCTGGATAACCACGAGGAATCTTTAGTAACCGTGCTGCATTTTGTTTCGCCATGAAGCGCATGTTTGAAGCTGTTCTGTTTTCTGAACGAGCATCTCTTGAAGTGAACAAAGGCTTTTACGAGCCTCTGTACAGCCTTTCTGCCAGTGACGTGTAAGTGAGGTAGAGTAGATGTGTACATTACCGCCTCACTTCTGTAAATGCATACATATATTTATTGTCCCTTTTTTTTTAAAAGACATGAAATGCATACATTACATTTATACATGTGTGAACTAAGCTGAGTATGTATGTATTATGACCTATTTACTTTCATATAGGAAGCAAGGACATGATGTGTGCATTACACAGTTTATTTTTGTAAGGAAGCTCAGCTGGGAATGATGTGTATATTACAGGTTTACTTGCGGAAAGAGAGCAGGAGATGTCCACATTACAATTGTACTTTTATAGAGCAAGTAGAAGTCATGGCAAGAAAGCTGGTGTAACGTGTACAAAAAAAATTTCACTATTGTCGAGTAAGCAGGTATAAGGTGTGTACATCACAGTCTTACTAGCGAAAGGTAAGGGGAGTGATATGATATATACATTACAGTTTTACTTTTATAATGGACTCAAGAACACAATGTGCCCATTGCAGCTTTCTCTTTAGAAAGTAAGCAGAGAATGTGTAATTTATATTTTCACTTCGGTATGTTAGGCAGGAATATGAGCTCTACACTACAGTCTACCTAAGCGAAGTAACAGAGGACGGGGTACCCCTGTACCCGTCGCTTCTTCCCCTTTCTCACCCAATGGTCTGGATTTCTTCTTCTCCTACCAACCACCCCACCTCCCACCTTGTCCATGTCGCTTCTTCCCCTCCCACTCCCCAAATGTCTTGATTTGGAGAAGTGTGGCTCACGGTGTAGAGCAGGCAGACCCGGAAGCTGAGGTCAGACCCGGGACCAGGGTTCAATTCCCGACGCGGCAGGGTCTTGAGCTCAAATGTCCACGGACTCGATAATTCTCGCTTCGGTGCCTGTTCTAATCATGGGTTCTCACTCTGCAACTCTGGGCATTAAGCTTGCTTAATCTCCACAACGGCCCCCTGCGGCGGGATGCCTGGCTTTCACCTTGGGGATGCCCTGTAGGGGCTATCTCACAGGGAAAAGCCAGGACGGGTTCCCAAGGCAAGCGCCGGGAAACCTCCGGGTAGCTGTGCGCTCAATAAATGCAATAATAATAATAATAATAATAATATTCCTCCCCTCCAGCCCCTGCTTGTCAGTGACACTTCTTCCCTTCCACCCCATCCTTCTGTTGACCCTCCTACTTCTTCCCTACCACCCATCAGCTTCCAATTGTCTGTGCTGCCCCACCACCCTCCATAAGCGAAACAAGAATTGGCATAGCCAATAGTTCTCGCCTTTGGAACCTGATGCATAACTAAATACTTATAAGTGTTTAGTTATCCAGCACAAGATCCTTGGTGCAACAACATCAAGTGTTGCATGGCTAAACACCTATAAGGTCCCAAATGCGAGACCTATTGGCTATGCCAATGCTTGTTGAAGAGAGGCCTAGAGGAGATTTTTCTGATGTATGGTGGAAACGAGTTCCAAATTCTTGGCGCTGCTCCAGAAAATGCTCTGTTGGAGGTTTTAGTCTTGTTGAAACGTAAGGGTTTCAGAAGTAGATTGTCTGCACTCCTAGAGTGTCTGTTTCTTCCCGATAAGGTGAGTTTTTGGGCTAGGTACTGGGGGGGGTGTTGTGGTGTAGCGCCTTGTGAGTGATGCAAGGCATCTTTGGGTGAATTTGAGCTTCATAGGGTAGCTAGTTGAGTGCCTTCAGGTGTGGTGATATGTGGTCATATTTTCTAGATCCTGTTATGAGTCTTGCTGCGGCATTGAGACAGGCTTTTAGAGGGGCGGTTGAGATTTTGGGAAGCTTGAGAAGGTTATCCATCCGTATTCCAGCCTCACGATAACGAAGGACTGAACTGCAGTTTTGAGGTCAGATTTCTCGACGAATGGCTTCATTTTTCTGAGCAAACTGAAGTGGAAGCGGGCGTTTTTAGCCAACAGGTTGATATGACTTTGCATGTTGAGGTTCTTATCCAGTGTGATTCCAAGTCGTAAGGTGGAGTCCACCAGAATCGGCGTGCAGTTCAGAGCAGTAATCATTTTGATCCACTCACTTGTCACTGTGGTGTTATTAGGTGGGGAGATTAAAAGAAATTCAGTTTTTTGTGAGTTTAGCTTGAGGAAGTTGGTCGTCAGCCATTGGATGGTCTATTCGAGAGCTAGATTCATTGTCTTTATCTCTTCGATGGAGGAGATCTTGATGTACAGTTGGGTGTCGTCCACATACATAAGTGGTTCGACATATAGGTTGAATAGCATAGGGGATAGGGTAGAGCCTTGTGGAACTCCTAGTGGGTTAGGTGAGGAAGCGGAAAGATTTTTGTTGATCATGTTCTATTGTGTTCTGTTTTCCAGGAAGGATTTGAACCATTGAAGGACTTTCCCAGATAAAGCCATCCTGTATTCTAGTCTGCTGAGTAGTTTGTCATGATTTGCTGTATCAAAGGCTGATGAGAGGTCGAGTCGGACAAGAAGGCAGGTTTTGTTGCGGTCAAGAGCTTGAAGAGCGTTGTCTACTATGTGTAAACTATGTGCAGGGTGGCTGTTTCTGTGCTATGATGAGGTCCGAAATCAGATTGGTGGATGTTCAGTAGACTGAAGTTCGTGATGTGTTGGTTTAGTTGTTGCTGAACACATTTTTTAAGACTTTAGCTAGCATGAGAATGTTGGTTATTGGTCGGAAGTTGTTGGGGTCGGAGGTGTTACTTGTGGGTTTTTTTCAGAATGGGTTGACTTGTCCTGTTTTCAGGCAATCCGGGATGTGACCTAGCGAGGCATTGATGATTTTTCTCCAGAGAGGTGCGATGATATGGTAGAGGTGGGGTAGGAAATTTGAGGGGACAGGGTTATTGAAGTGGTTGTTGAGTTTTGTAGTCGCTAGAATATTGGTTATGTCATTAAGATTGTATAGTTTGAAAGTAGACCAGTGAGTTATTTTTGGGCAGCGGTAGCTCATGTAGTACAGAATTATCGGCTTGAATGATCATTGGTGACTGAGTTAATTGCCACTGCACTAAGCTCGAGTTGGAGAGTTTGTTTTTGTTGTGAAAAATGAGGACGATTCTTTACTGCTCAGCTGTGATTTCGATTTTAGGAGTGAGGAATTGCAAATTTGTTACATTGTTGTTTCAGAATTTCGAGGAGTCTCTTTGGTCTATTTTTAGCCTTGTCTAGTTCTGATCTGAAAAAGTCTTTTTGATTGTAGAATGCTTTTATTGTAGGAGTTTCTAGATTTCCGTAGAAGTTTAAGATGGTGGGGGGAAAGATGTTGCCTCCATTTCTGTTTCATTGATCCAAGTTTGCGTCTCTCTTCATTCAGGGCTCCGCTGAACCATGGGTTTTTGCATTTGTCTGGAATTCTTTTTAGTTTTGATGGAGCGGCTTGGTCGAAGACTTTGGTCATCGAGGAGTTATAGGGAGTAGTGAGGTTATTCACGTCTGACATGGTATTGGGGGGAGTGAGAGCCTTCTCACATTGGGAGGCTAGGTTGATCCAATCGCTGTTTTTTGTGTCTATTATCCATTGTTTGGCTTAATTTGTTTCACAACAGTTTTCTTGTGATCTGAGGGAATTTGGAAGGTATTAATGTGATGGTCTGACCAGTAACAAGGGGTAACTGAGAGCGATTTAATCGTATTTTGTTTAGAGATGATCCAGTCGTGCGTAGCACCCTTTATGGGAGTCGGCTTTGAGATGGCTTGGATCAGGGAGTGGTCTGCTACGAAGGTTTTGAGGGCGTTAACGTGCTTGTCCAAGGGGTTTATCAATGGAGATTGAAATCGCCTAGAAATATGTCATTGGAGTGAGGGGAAGAGTTAGAGGTGATGATTTCCATAAGATGTTCCGTGAACTCTGCATTCGAACCTGGAGGATGGTAGAGTATATGTAGTTTGTGGGAGTGGATGCTTGATGATTTAACAGAAATCCCCAGGTATTCACAAGTGTCCAGGGGTTCTGAGTGAAACTTCAAGATGGTGATGTTGGAACGATGTATGCAGGCTTAGCCTCCACCTATTTTGTGAGTACTGTCTAGTTTAATGATGTTGTAGTCTGGCAGGACTAGAAGGTCTAGGCATGGTGAAGATGAGTCATTGAGCCAGGTCTCTGTGAGGATGATTATATACGTTTTCGTGTTAAGGGTGAGGTCGGCGATGTCAGAGACATGTTTTAGTGATGAGCGGCAGTTCAGTAGACGGCAGGAGATCAAGTTTCAGCATTTCTTTAAAGTAGGCTCAAGAATCTCAGTGTTAGAGGTTAAAAAATGAAGGTTATTCAGGTTTATTCCTCTGTGTATTAGACGGGATGTTCTGCTTGGGTTGATGGGGACCGGGAGAATAACGTATTCTTCTTTATTTGCGGTTGGGCAGGAAGGAGTTTCATATAGCAGTAGTGGTGTTCGGATTTCCTGGTCCGTTATGGTGTTATGGAGTTTGCATGTGCGCAGGAGTCAGTTGATTAGGGGCAGGGGGATAGTTTCTATCACCTTGTCGACTGTTGCTAGAGAGTTTTGAAGATGTTTAAGTGTAGAAGGAGATTTTTCAGTGAGTTGTAGGAAGTTTCTGATTTCTAGGATAACGTTTTGTAAATTTCGGGATGTGATAGACGACTGGGCTTTGGGTGAGTCTTTTTGCGCCTGCTGATAGGGGGGAGAGAAGATGTTGAGTGATGAGGGAGGAGCATTATTGTTGGTTCTCCTGACAGATATAGGTGAGGATGTCAATGCGGTGCGTGTTACGGGAGGTAAGTGGATGATGCTTCTTGCCCCGGTTCTGGGTAGAGGCGGGGGTCGTTGATAATCAGGGGATGATGATGAGGATAGGGTGGTGGGAGTAGTTAGGTCCTGAGGTACACTGCGTGGGGTGATGGTGTGGCTTTTTAGTGCACAGAGATGATGAGAGTTGTTGATACTTCTTTCATCGGTTCTGGTTGATGTAGGGGGTCGTTGATATTCAGGAGATGAAGGGATGGTGGGAGTAGTTAGGTCCTGAACAACCCTGGGTGAGGTGATGGTGATAGTTGCTTTCTTTACATCATAATACTTTTTATAAGCACCCTGCGCCTTAACAATGTTCCTGTTAACCACTTTCGGGGACCATTCAACACGTCTAAGACTATCCATCCACCCACCCCATATTGTCTTTGGTGAATGACTTCCTACTCCGCTTCAGCACAAAAGGGCTGTATCCTGTAATGGAATGAGCCAATCTATATGTCCACAACATTTTCTTCAACTCCACCTCCCACCTTTTCCTATTTTCACAAGCTATGTGGATGGTATCTTTGATTTCTCGATTAAATCGCTCCATCGCTCACATTTCCTGCTGGGTGATATACTGAAGTATTTACTTGATTCACACCATTCCTTTAAAAAAACAGTTCAACTTGAGAATTAGTAAAATGCGCATCATTATCACTTAAAAGTCTCCTTGGGAGCCCTTATCTTAAAAATAATGCTTCCAAAAACGTCACCACTGTATCCCCCTCGGTATTCTGCGCCATGTTCAACTCCACCCATTTGTTAAACTAGTCAGCCAAGACAATGATGTACCTATTTTCCCTTAAATAAGTCTGTGCAAGACCCACAAAATCCACTGCCAACATGTACCACACCATCTTTAGGCATTCTTAAGGCATCAAAGGTGGTTCAAAGTATGTAAACTCTTGCCTGAGTTAATACACTGCTCACAACCCCTCACTCTTCTCTCAACACCCAGGGTCACATCTGGCCACCAATAAGTGGATTTTCATCCTCACAAGCCCGAAGTGAGCTTTGTGACATAAATCCAATAACCTCTCTCTAAAACTTTGCGGTGGCTCAATTCTTTCTCCTCTCAATAAAAGAGGACTCCAATCCGAGCTCATTCTTTACCTCCCAAAAACCTCTCACACCCGTTTGTTTACTCTTCCTCATGTCTCAACCTCCTACGATGCACTGCTCCACTCTTTCAAGTAACTCATCCTTCTCACATGCCGATTTTCACTCCTCTGCCAATGGAGTTCATGCCATCCCCATCCACTAATACAAACTAGTAATCATCCCACTCACTCTATGGCAATTCTTTAATAGGCAACGGCATACAGTGTAAACAATCTGCAATTTTTTTCTGTACACCTAGCACATATTTGTTTTGATACTCAAAATCTTATAATCGCATTGAGAACCTGGCAATTGTTGCTGATACCTTCATAAACCCTTCTGTAGTAAGCAGATTAACCAATCGTTTGTTTTAATCTGTTCCAATTTTGAAATTAGTGCCCCCACACAAATGCCCAAAAATGTTCCATACTTCACACATGAGCAAGTTTCTCTCTCTCTCTCTAACATAATACACTTCTTCTGTGGAAGTTAGGTTTCATGATGTGAACCCAATCACAACCTTTCTACCGCTTTTTGCATGAGGACCGCACCCAAACTCTTTCCACTGGAATCCACAGTAAGTATGCTAGGTAAATCTGGATCAAATCCCTGAATATGTGCTGCTTTACATATCTCATCTTTTATGTTTTGGAAAACTCTCATACAGTTTTCTCAATCCTGCTTTGCATCTTCAACAGCTATCTTAGGTCTTAAGACTTTTCTGCAAAGTGGTTTACATATTTTGAGTATAACTCCACAAGACAGAGGAACTAGCGCAGTTCCTCTTTATTTCCTGGCTCCAGTGCTTCCCTTAGGGCCTCAAGCAACTCTTCATTGATGAAATACTTTCTTTTCCAATCACATGGCCTAAATATGTTAGTTTGTTTTGCACAAACATTTTCAGAACTCAGCCGTCACCCTTCTTTTTCAACATCTTCAGGACTTCCTCCAACCTCTCATCATGTTCCCTTCTGTTCTTGCCCATAATTAAAACTTTGTCCGAGGAAATACAGAATCCCCTCAATATTCCTTAAAATTTTCCCCATCAACCTCTGAAAAATGGATGCTGCCGATGCCAGCCCAAATGGCATCCTCACATCCAAAACATCAGTACGGAGTGATGAACGCTGTTCTACTTTGATCATGCAGAGGAACCTGTTGGTACATCGATGATAAATCCACCTTTGAAAACCATTTGAAATTCCTTGTCTTGGCCAACAATTCCCTTTTTTTGGGCAGTGGGAATATGTCCACTTGTATTTCACAATTTACATCTCTTAAATCCACACATAATCTGATCTTGCTGTTGGACTTCCTGGCCACAACCACTGGAGACATTCATTCTGATGACTCTATTTGTTCTATTATTCCTGATTATTCCTATCTGGACAATTCTTTCTCCATTTCACTCCTCACCAAAAATGGAAGATTCCTCACCTTGTAACTAGCCGGTACAGCCTTTTCCTTAAGTATAATCCTATGTTAAAACCTTTCAACAATCCAATCTTACCAGAAACTACTTCAGTATATTCCTTGCTTATTCTTTCCACTACACAATCCCCTTCGTTCATCACTAGCACTTGCTCGTCACTGTTGAGATTTAAAATGAAATCCAAACTTCTCAGGTCTCTCCAACCTAGAACACACAGTCCATATTCTGCTACATACATTCTACCTTGTGCCCTGTGACCTTTGAGCTTAATAAAAAAAACATATCTGGGCCCAACTATTGGTATTGTTTTTCCTGTAAAGCTCTCAGGATTTATATCAGCTTTCCTTAAGTCTTCACCAATCACTTTTTCAAGCTCTTCCCACCACATAATATACTACTTTCTTTTTTGAAAGTAAATAGTGGGGCAGTTGAAAAGTCCAGGTCTAAATTTTTAATCAGGTGCCAATTTTGGTTGATCACTTTTTTAAGGTTGTTTGAGTTTGGGCAAAATGTCGTAACACATACTTGGCGTTGCATTGGTGGTTTTTCACGTTTCTCTAGAAGTGTCTCCCTAGGTGTCCACCAGGCGTGTTTCATCACCGATTTTACCAATTTCTCGGGATAACCGCGGTCCAGTAGTTTCTCGACTAAATTATTATTCGTCTTTATAAAAGCAATTTCGGCAAATCCTTCAAAACTGCCCATACGGCAGATTTTCTCTCAAGCTGCTTGGGTGGTTACTAGAAAACAAAAGTGCTGTATTCCTTTATGTAGATTTTTTGTACAGTGTTGTCACCAGACCCCCTTCGCCCGAGTACACTTCTACGTTAAGTAAAGATATTTTGTGTGCTGAATGGGAAATACTGAATTTGATATCCGATGTTCTTAGATTTAGCTAATTGTAGAAAACCATTAGTTGCTCTACGCTCCCTGTCCAAACCATAAAGATGTCGTCGATGAAACGTAACCAAGTTGTTATATATTGGAAAAATGGGTTGTTGTTATAAACAAATGTGTCTGTAATTCAACATAAAAAACACAGCTAATTCTGGAGCAAAAGGGCACCTTATCGCCACACCTTTTGTCTGGAAAAAGAACTCATCCCCACAAGAAAAATAGTTTTTCTTGAGAGCAAAAGAGGCCAAATCAACAATAAATTGTGTTGGAACTCTGACAGGTTTTTCTCTCTTTTCTAAAAAAATTAGTAAGGACTGCCGCTGCTTCATCCTGCGGGATTTGGGTATATAATGAGGTGTTATCGAGGGTCAACCATTATATTTTTATCACTCTCAAAAGGGACCCTCTCCAATTTATTAATAAAATCTGTTGTGTCTTGGAGGTAAGAGGTTACCTCTCCCATAAACTTTCAACAAGCATTAGAAATGCAATAGGTCTCGCAGCATTAGAGTTAGTGCTTTTAGAATTGTTTATGGGTTTTTTTGTAAATCTTTAGCATGAGGTTGAGGGTGAGTGAGGGTGAGTGAGGGTGAGGGGTTGAGGGTGAGTGAGGGTGAGGCTGAGGGTGAGGGTGAGTGAGGGTGAGTGAGGGGTTGAGGGTGAGGAGTTGAGGGTGAGTGAGGGTGAGGGGTTGAGGGTGGGTGAGGGGTTGAGGGTGAGTGAGGGTGAGGGGTTGAGGGTGAGTGAGGGTGAGGGTGAGTGAGGGTGAGGGTGAGTGAGGGTGAGGGTGAGTGAGGGTGGGTGAGTGTGAGTGTGAGTGAGGGTGAGTGTGAGTGAGGGTGGGTGAGTGTGGGTGAGTGTGGGTGAGGGTGAGGGATTGAGGGTGAGGGGTTGAGGGTGAGTGAGGGTGAGGGGTTGAGGGTGAGTGAGGGTGAGGGGTTGAGGGTGAATGAGGGTGAGGGAGGGTGAGGGGTTGAGGGTGAGGGGTTGAGGGTGAGTGGGGGTGAGTGAGGGTGAGGGGTTGAGGGTGAGTGAGGGTGAAGGTGAGTGAGGGTGAGGGTGAGTGAGGGTGAGTGTGGGTGAGTGTGGGTGAGTGAGGGTGAGGGATTGAGGGTGAGGGGTTGAGGGTGGGTGAGGGGTTGAGGGTGAGTGAGGGTGAGGGTGAGTGAGGGTGAGGGGTTGAGGGTGAGGGGTTGAGGGTGAGTGGGGGTGAGTGAGGGTGAGGGGTTGAGGGTGAGTGAGGGTGAGGGGTTGAGGGTGAGTGAGGATGAGGGGTTGAGGGTGAGTGAGGATGAGGGGTTGAGGGTGGGTGAGGGTGAGTGTGAGTGAGGGTGAGTGAGGGTGAGGGTGAGTGAAGGTGGGTGAGGGTGAGGGGTTGAGGGTGATTGAGGGTGAGGCGTTGAGGGTGAGTGAGGGTGAGGGGTTGAGGGTGAGGGTGAGTGAGGGTGAGGGGTTGAGGGTGAGTGAGGGTGAGTGAGGGTGAGGGGTTGAGGGTGAGTGAGGATGAGTGAGAGTGAGGGTGAGTGAGGGGTTGAGGGTGAGTGAGGGTGAGTGAGGGTGAGGGGTTGAGGGTGAGTGAGGGTGAGGTGTTGAGGGTTAGTGAGGGTGAGTGAGGGTGAGGTGTTGAGGGTGAGTGAGGGTGAGGGGTTGAGGGTGAGTGAGGGTGAGGGTAGGTGAGGGGTTGAGGGTGAGTGAGGGTGAGGGTGAGTGAGGGTGAGGGTGAGTGAGTGGTTGAGAACTGAGACAGCACCCTATAAAAACACAGGTCATATGGTCCCATACGTGCAAATGGAAATCTCACATGTCAGAAGAGTGTGCAGGCACCCAGGCCATTTTGGAAAGGGGTGGTGGGGAAACAAACCACTATTTACAAACGGGGAGCAATGTGCGTGCTCAACACACCCACCCCATCGGCCAAGGGTGCAGGATTCGATGTCAGCCTGGAAGCAGGAGGGAGGTGGCGCCTTTAAATCTCCTGCAGCCTCCATGTTGTCAGATTCCAACTCAATTGACATTTTTCCTGCGTCAGAAGAAAGGTGGGGAATGGGGGATGGAGGGAGTGTTTCATGAGACCAGCCTTTGGCCACTAGGCTGCGGCCGCACACATTATCCCGGAGCTTCTTAGTGAGTGAGTAGCAGTAAGTAACTAAGTGTAATGTTGCTTACTTCCACCAAATGAGGACCAGGACCCAGGTTTGTAGGTTTGCAAGCCAGTTATTTATTCATAATTACTGTACGCAGAAACAGCGCCGAGTGTGCATACAGCGCTACCGCTCCGGGCACTCTCGCGCACTAATCCGCTGAGGCGTGTTGCGTCACACGCACGCCAACGGAAAGCTGGAGCGCACACTACACGAAGGTCACTTGCAAAGAGGGCTTTAAGCAACGTTCCTCCGTGGGAAGCACCGTCAAAGCATAACAAGCGCGATACCGCAAAGGCAGCCACATTTTTATTTTCCCATCGAGCTTTCACTTGAAGTTAAAGCTCGATGGGAAAATAAACACGCAGCTGCCTTTGCCAAAGCAGAATGAGGGGAAAAAAAGTGCATCCCATCTAATGGGGAAAAGAGTGTCACGCCGCCGGTAAAAGATCGAATCCCGGTGCGCGTGGCCAAAAGGACACATGGCAGCAGCAAGGAGGGACTGTTCCAGTTGTCCCCAACCATCAGAAGGGCCTGCTGCACTGCCGCCAGCAACCTGGGGCGTAGATATTGATCAGTGTTACGGGTTCATCGTAGATAAGAGCTGTAACGCCAACCCATCCTTGATCAGACCAAGTTTTCTTCAAAGGTAATGAAATATGATTCTTTATCAGTATGGCTAAATCCGCTCTTCTTTGCTTCATGTATAAGCCTTGCTTAGGGCCATCTGAAGCCTGTTCTTTCAATACCAATGCAATGAGGGCAACAAAGCCCCACAGTTTGTTATGCCTTCGCAAGTACTTAAGACAAGCCGGAGGGAAGAGAGGGGAGGGGGGAGGAGAAATGCGACACGGCGGGAAGGGGAGGGGGCGGAACGGGGGAGGGGCGGAGAGGGGAGAGGTGCGACACGGCAGGCAGGCAGGGGAGGAGAGGAGGAGGGGGGAGGAGAGTAGGGGAGGCACGGCCTAGCGGCCGTGCAATCAAGTAGTGAGGGGGCGGAGCTGGGGGAGGCTGTGGAAGAGAGTAGGCAAGGCGACACGGCGGGAGGGGGCGGAGCGGGTAAACAAAGACGGACATGCACGCGCCCGTGACTTTTAAGGTCAATGCGCATGCGCATAAGCTTAATGCGCATGCGCATTGACCCTAAAAGTCACGGGCACTGCAAGGAATCGCCACGATTCCTTGCAGTGTGGATAAAGAGTGGATAACTCGCAATACTCTCGCCTTGCTCGATGCGCATGCGCATCGACAGGCGAGACCTAAAAAGCAATCTAAGTATTTGGAAATTGGCTCGATTAGGGACCCACAGCCGGAAACAATCGGCCTCCCCAGTGGGTTTGTCTCGTTCTTGTGGATTTTTGGATATTATCCTCCTGGGACAGTCCTTTTTCGGTCTCACCTGCGCAGCCCGCATGCATTGCTTAGGAGGGCCTTTAGCCGTCGCTCTGCTCCTTTTCAAGCACACACTCGTGCTTGTGGTGGCATCCACTGTGCACGAGCGAGCAGGGGCGCACCACAAGCACAAGTGCAGTGCTTGAAAATGAGCAGACTGTGTACGCATGCACCACTCCCGGGCTCACCTCCTGCTCCCCCTCTCTCTCAAGCGCATTCCTTGTTTCTCACTCTCTCCACCACCCCCGTCATTCATCCCGTTCTTCTGCTAAATCGGTCTTTTCTCTTGCCCACCACTTTGTAAATATATGTACTTTGCTCGTTTGTACAGCACACAATGGAGAAACAAACCAGCTTCAAGATGCTCTCTCCACCTCCACTGCCTCAACTGTTTTCAGTCTGTCCCTCAAATGTCACTCACACGCCATCTGTCAGTCCCGCCACATCCCCTCTGCAGACCGCCGCTTACTTTTCAGATTTTATGACTCTTTCTTCCTTTTCCTCCTGGCTTTCAAATACCTCTTTTCCTACGACTCCCCGAATCCCTTACTTTTCTCCCCTCAGCTATCAGTCCACCACCTAACGATCCCATTGGATCCACGAGACCCCATCCCACCCATCTTCTCGCGCGCAGCCCCTCTCCGGCCCCTGCTGCTCGCTGCTGTCTCCCTGTGATGGGTGCGCGGCCGCGGGTCCGTTTTCTCCAGTGAATGGGAACCAGTAGTTCCTGTTAGGGGAGGCAGGAAAGAGGCTGTGCCAGGGGCCGTCGCAGGAGAAGGGGCTCTTCCTCCAACAAGGACAGCCAAGGACCAACCTGCTCTGCCCCCGAGGCTGCCATGGCGAGGCGTGGCACTTCCTCCTTCCCAGGTAGGACGGAGTTTACTGCGGGCACGTGCTGGCCCTTTAAGGATAGTGCATTGTTAGTCATTAAGTCTTCCAATCCGAGACAAGGGGTTTTGTTTGCACTTTGCTGTTGATGAGGCCTAAATGCCAGCTGGTATTAGACCGTGAGAGCTGCGTTTAGACAGCCCCATCTCTTTGTCAACAGCACAGTGAATGCCAGTGTCAATAGTTCCACTTTCCAGTATTCATGTGTTCTTTACTATTGTTAAAAAAAAGATGACCCTTGTGCCGTTCCGTTGAGGCGTAGGTTGCACCTCAATAGTCATTACTGGTACCCTTTGATATCCCCTGAGTGGTTGCCTGTTGTAAGAGATCTGGGACACAGAGATCAGTGCAGGCTGGTTGGTATTATTCCTGTTCAGTGACTATTTACATAACACTTGTACGGCTACACTCGCTAGAGTCTGTGATCATTGGCAGCGCTCGTAAATCATAGACCAAAGACTGATTGAAGTAAAGCTATCAGGTTAACACCGTGTTTGGAGTGAGATGTTCACCTGGCCTTCGCTTTTCATTTGAAATCTGGTACATGTAGTGCATATTCATTTATAAGTGCAAGTGCCATAATGCAATGCTCCTATGAGTTATTTGGGGCGGCATCACTTTTTGCCAGCTATGTTACCTATGTTACCTGGCTTCTCACACCAGACCATGGACAACTTCTGTAGACAGAAAGTCAGTGATAAGCCATAGAGGGAATGCACAGCAGCTCGTGGTTGACTGTATAGCATTGTCAGAATCCCAATGGATGTTATTGCAGATCTCTTTATAATAATTGGTTATCTAAGTTGTTATGAATCAGGTGCTGATTCCACACTACATTTTGGTATGAACTTTTTAGTAATTGCCGTTTGGCTATTCCCCAATAAGAAAGATTGCAAAGAACAAGCTTTAGTCAAGCCAAAACATGTCTTGCATTTTGAGTTCAGAATAAAAGTGAACAAAATGCATGCTGTACACATGCATTTATGAGATAAATGATTTAATCTATGATGATTCAGGATACTTTTGAGGAGTAAAATTTTCCCCCATGCATTGCAACAAAAGCATGTAATAGGCAGTGCAATGATGCACTAAACAGTCAATAGCAGAAGGTGGGAAAGAAATACTCTTCTGGTGGGAAGAATGTCCCAGTTACCTACTGGTAATACCCCGCTCACTTACTGGTAATGTTTATCGCTTCAACTCTTCGTTGACCCAGTTATAACCATAATTGTATCAGCATAAAATAACTGAAGGTAAAGCAGCAGCACCTAAAGTCCTCTCTTGATTAAGCACTTTCTGTAAACAATGAAAGCCTATAAATGTATGATCGGAAGACCAAGTCCCAGCTCTGTAAATTTTGTGCAGAGAGACACCGTTAACTTCTGCCCAGTAGGCAGATAAACCTCCAGTTGGACGGATTCTGGCACAGTTTTTTCAAGCTCGGGATGAACAAACTGAGGGGCATATTACCAACAACTAACAATAATTTTTGTCTCTAACTTGTTTAGAGACAAAAATTATCGCCGCACATCGGCGATTTTTATCGCAGATAAACCTTGCTATTAACAAGGTTTTTCGCAAATGCGATAAAAAACGGCCGAAATGCATGAATATCGCTGAAAAGTCAGCGATATTCATGCATTATCGAGCAAATGCTCTTAGCCATGTTATCCACCTCCCATTGGATAACATGGCTAAGAACTGCTCAGGGCAGGTGTTAGCTTTTGGAGATATTCCTGCTTAGCGCGAATATCTCCAAAAGTTGGTAATAGGAGATAGCGATGTTAGCGACTGTTTTCAGTCTCTAACATCTTGGCACGCCCACTTTGCATCTCATTAGTGATAAATATCACTGACATGCAAAGTGGGGCCCAAGATGGTCGCTATCTCCTTATCTCCTACTAGCTGTCGCTAACTGGTGTTAGCGACAGCTTGGTAATAGGGAGATAATTTTATCTCCGCTTTCTTGGCTTTTAAAGCCAAAAAAGCGGAGATAAACCCCCTTGATAATATGCCCCTGAATTATTTCCTTTCTCCAGCTATTTAAAGTAATCTTTGACGCTTTCTTACTTTTTAATGGAAAACCCAATGGTAACAAATCAACTGTTATACTTCATGCAGTTCCTGTATCTGTTGAGATAAAGGGATAATGCATGTTTAACATTACAGTGAGTGCAAACATTCCTCTTCTGCAGACTTAGGAAAAGGAAAGAACAAGCATTTGCAATGCAACAGGTCTCGCATTTGTTAGCGTTTGAGCTATTAGTATTGTAAATAACAATGCCTTTTATTTATATGTTTTGAAAACCTGCAAGCAGTGCGTAAACATGCACATTTCCTACTAGGCCTTGCTTACAAGAAGCAATGCTGGCAGTAAAAGAGGCGTAGTTAAGGCCAGCTTTGCTTCTTGTAAGCAAGGACCATAAGTAGAAAGTGTGTGTTTACGCACCGCTTGTAGGTTTTCAAACACATAATTATTAAGCATTGCCATTTACAATGCCTATAGCTCAAAATCTCGCGAAAGCGAGACCTATTGCATTGCAAATGCTTTGTTTTCCTTATGAGTTCACAGGGAAGTTTGGACTTAGCTTGCTGTGTGGATAGACAATCCATCATTCCAACTGTGCAATATCAATCAGATGGGTCGCTACAGCCAACAAAGTCTACTGATAGCATCAAGTTGACAAACCCAACCTTTTGAACCCCTCACACATATAGAGAGCCCCATCTTTCACCTCTTTCGCACCTTCATTAATGGCATGTTGGGGCTGAGATGTCCCTCAGTCGAGTATTCCTCCAGTTGTTCCTGGCACTGTGCTATATCTTTTAACCAGTCCTTACCAGGAGGGAACGTGTTGTGTCCCCAGTACCACTCGCATTGCTTAATGCCATCTGCAAGACGAGATTTCAGTTATAACCAGCAAATCAGGCTGCCAGAATGTGCAGTTCCTTCCAGGATCCAAAAATCTCACATTAGACAAAGGGTAAAATATTCCCTTCACTAATTTGATCCATTTATTTTTCTAATTTAATATCCAGATCTGCAGATTGTACGAAGATAAACCGTCAATATATTTTATGTACGAAACCTTTGAAGTTCTTAAAACACTGTAATACAAACATCTTTAAAAACTTCGGAGCGCATTAACACCAAATGACAAAACAATAATGTAGTGAATTTGGAGCTGCCTGCCAAGTATGGGGTAATTCCAGTCTGTGGTTTTTGTGGTGTGGAGGGCAAACATTCCTTTGGGACTTAAAATGGAAAAGTCGTCTTTAGAGGACTCCCCTTTTAACTAGTTCCAACTGCACGGTCCGGCACAACACTTGACACAGTGAAACTTGGCAGTATGCAATGTGTGCCACATTTTGTGGTGATGTGACGAACGTTATTAGCAAATGTAAAAAGACCTTTTAAATGGTAAGTGGTATGACTACAGAAACACTAGCGCTGACTCTATGAAACATAAGTATATTCTCTGAAAAACACACGGTTAAAAGAAAGTTATGGTTCAGACACTACAAACCTTGTAGCCTACCAAGGAAAAAAATACATTTAAACTGACATCATGAGTCCAACGCAAAACGTAAAAGCTGGGAAATTAAGGTTTGCTATATGAACCATAACTCGCACCCTACCATGAAAACCATAACCTTTCCACCAAATGGACTACTCATTGCCTCACTATCTCTACACGAAAAAATAACAGGACTTTTTAACAAAATATTGTTAAATAGCAACTAGCATCTAAACACAAATATTGCTTTAGTCATAGTGATGTTGTTGATAGCCTGTTACGAGAAATGCCATCAATGCAATGTTTTATCGCATACCATGTGCAAGACTTTGAGCAGTCCATTTTGGGGGCTAGCTGTGGTTTTCTAGGGTACAGGTACTGGCGGTGTTTTTCTATGGAAAAGATAAAGTAGTTTTACTGCCTAAACCCTCATTATTTAATGCGCTTTAACAGAGATGTTCAGGGATTTTTTTTATTAGCTGTTGGATGCAGAGTGACCGCCCAGGTGTCCAGTTCAGCTGCCCCCCCTACCTGTGCATCCTAGCAGTTGCACTAAGAGCCTGGACTACAAACAGACCCTGCACCCAGTCATCGGTTTGTCCATCTCCTGTCACGCCTGGCCCTGGCTTTTCCCACCTTGTCTTTCATCCGAATGGCCTGTAGCCAGGCCCTGCACCCAACCATCTGTGTGTCCAACACTCGCTGGACACAAAGACTAACATCATATCTGCCCTAAAAGTGCACAAATAGAGGTTTGGTGCCTACCCACTGGTATGTGCCAGTAGTTGGGTGCAGAACCTGTTCTGTGGGCAAACACTGGCGACACACCCAGGCATCGTACCAGGCTGGCACCCAAACACAAGCCTTGTGACTTATCCCCCATTTATTTATTGATTTATTTGGTAAATTCACAGTTTTTCCAGAACTGTACTGTTACAAATTTTCATTTATTTACAAGCTTGTTTTCTATGAACCTCTTTCTTTTAATTTTACATTGGTGATAGTTATATCCTCTATCATGCAGGATTCAATGTTTATATCTTTCAAACTTGCTTAGAAAGGTGCTGAACAACCTGACATCCTTAGTCTGGTTTACCCCCCAATTTTTTGCCTTCCAGGCTCCTGTTTTTGCTGGCTTTAGGACTCAGCGCACTTTACCAATGCTAGCCAAAACTAAAGCACTTGCACTCTCTCTTTTAATCATGGTAACATTAACTAACACCCATTTGACATATCTAATTTACTTGTAAGTCCCTAGTAATGTACTCGGGGCCTGTAAATTAAATCCTACTAGTTGGTCTGCAACGCTTATTGTGTCACCCACTTCAGTAGCTCTTTAAACATGTCACAGGCCTGCCATTGCAGCCTGGGAGTGTAGTTTTAAACTGCCCATTCGACCAGGCAAAATGTACATTTTGCCAAGGTCGACACCTTCATTTTAATACATGTAAGCCACTGCTATGTTAGGCGCTAAACAGCCCATAGGGTTCAGTGTATTTAAAAAGTTAGACATGTACTTTTAACTTTTACACGTCCTGGTACTGAAATACTCTTAAATTGGTTTTTCACTACTGCAAGGCCTACCTCTCTCATAGGATAACATTGAGATAATTTATTACATTTAATAAGTGAGTATTTTCGATTGGACATAGGTAGGAATACCGAGCCTGGTGTCTAAAGAATGGTAATTAAAAAAATAATCTTTAATGGTAAAGTCAAATTTTACGTCACAATTCGAAAACACCACTTTAAAAAAATTGGCATGTTCTTTTCCCAACCCTTTGGTATCTGCTGCCTGTATCCTGGGACACATGACTATGTTTAGCTGGCAGCTGGTCTTTGTGTATTGCTCCCAGACAGTCATACAAAGAAACATAGGTGTTGGGAGGATGGGTCATCTCTGACTTGATGAGTGGGAGGAGCTGTCACCTACCCACGTGCACATCACAAAGGCTCTGCCTGAGCACACTCATAAAGGGTTTGATACTAGTCTATATTGACTCTATGCAATATGGGGCAGGGAGGCAGGAAATTCCAAGCACCTCTGGGGGTGGAATGCTCCAAAACCTTCTCCTTCAAAGCGGGCATCAAGTATAAATAATGGAGCCTCAGACTAGCTATTTAGTACACCTCTGGACCTGTGAAAGACTCAAAAGGACTGCTGTGCCGCTCTGCAAGAAGGACTGCTACTCTCTTGCCCCGTTGCCTGCTGCCCTGCTGCCTCAGTGAAGGACTTGACCTGCATTTTGAACCCAGGACCACCAGAGTGGCTCCAAGGGTCAGTCTTCTGGGCTCCTGATCAGAGTCTCAGGGACAGAATGGGTTCCAACAAACTTGCGCCCAGCACCTGGACTCTGCCAGCTGTGAGTCCTGCCCCCAAAGACCCAAGTCCTGTACCTTTTGGAGAGCGCATGAAGGTGCTCTGCCAGCCCATCTGTGGACCCAGCTAAACCCATGCAGTGCAACACCTCGCAAGACTCCGCTTTGGAACCGCTGAGCAACACATCCCTACAGCGCCTCAAAACCACTGCTGCATGGTGTATGTCCATGCAGAACATCGCATCATCACCGCAGCTCCTCGGAACCATCGCTGCACAAAGCATCTCCCCACAGGGACCTCACATTGCCGCCGCAGGTCCCTCAGAACCGCAACTGCATGACGAAAATCCACGTAAGGACCTCGCATCTCCTCTGATGCGCCAAGCATCCTCAACAATTCAATTCAAAATCTTTATTCGAATTCTTAATAATCCATAAAAGCACATATATAGTTATACAATTCATAAAATCCATGACAATAATAAAAATACAGATATTCACAATAAGTCACTAGCAGTTCTAATTTAGGCATTTTCCATCATATTTCGAGCACGAACTGCAATTTTTAGGAAAGTGCAAGTGCGACAGATTATTTCCTCATTATCCAATGAAAGCAGCAACTGATAGGATTCATTCAGAGTGATTGGTCTACATTTTTTAAAAAGAGGAATTAAAAGACATTTAGCATATTTCAAATAGTAATTACAAGAGAAGAAGAAATGTAAATCATTTTGGTTGCTTAGCCCATCACAGGAGCAACTTATTTTGTTCGTACTTGGTTGGTGCCCCAAGGGAAAATTTTACGTATGTCTAATAGAACTAGCCCTAAATCGGAACAAAAGACTTCTTTACCAATGTGTCATCGGTAGGGTTAGGTACAGTGCTAAGGGGTATCTATGTAGTCCCATATCCATGTACCTTGCCACTGTAGGTTTTCCTAATTCTATCCCAGTTCTACCCGTTGTATAAAGTGCATAAAGTGCTTCCTTCAGTTCAGTTTTGTTCACCGTGTTAGCATCGCTTGGATTGGCAAAGATATTTCCTTTGCCTATCTTGCACAAGCTTTTGTGAATGAACGAAAGCCATGGGATCTCCATCCCCCTTTCGCATTTTAGGCAGTCAGATATTATATCTTGGGTCAAAGTGGCTGAGTTATTTCTCCATATGGAATGCCAAAATAGCACTGGTCGGGCACTAATAAAGTCCGACACAAAGGATAAGTTTAGTTTGCTGTGCATAATATAAGTAGATGAAGAAATTGGTATGCTTAACAGCTTCCTGCAGAACCGGTTTTCTTCCTGCTGGATGCGACAATTGTCTCCAATGCCCCATAGGTGGCTACTGGCACACATTGTAGTTTAAAAATTTTAACAATTGCCTTAATGGCGCCTGATCTTTTAGGTCGGGGGGTACTTAAAATTGAATTAGTGGCCTTTGAGAATTTGTTCGTGGCCTGGGCCAAATGCCCAGTCCGCGAACCATTCGCAGCAAAGGACACTCCCAGATATGGGAAAATATGAGTAACAGTAAGTCTTTCATCCCCTACCTGTATAGATGTCAGTTGACTTTTCCCTGGGCCACATGACATTATAAAAGATTTTTTAAACTTTACACATAGATTTAAATCATCCATAAATTCCTCAAAACATTTTACTAAAGTACGCAACGAGTTAGGTGTGCGGCCCATTAGGACCGCATCGTCTGCTTAAAGGAGGGCAGGTAACGATTTACCATTTATTATGGGAACGTCCGGGGTAGATTTTTCAAGGCAGTTACTAAGACCGTTTATATAAATAATAAAAAGCAGAGGTGCTAAAACGCACCCCTGCCTGACTCCCCTTCCTATCTTGATTGTCCCAGATAATTCCCCTCCCATTCCTATCCTCACTCGTGATTTCAGATCTGTGTGTAAAAAAGCTAAAAAATAAACCAAGGTGTCATCTAATCCGTAACCCAATAAAATAGACCAAAGCTTGGACCTGGTAACTAATTCAAAAGCAGATGACAGGTCCCTAAACGCTAAATAAATAGGGGCAGAGCGAGCAATGTTATATTTATCAATAATTAATTTAAGATTTAAGCATTGTTCCACTGTGCCGACCCTGCTTCTGAATCCCATTTGACATGGTGACAAAATGCCGCTTTCCTCTGTCCATCCTCAACATGGTACTTCAAAGAGCTTCGCACCCGGGATTTAAGATATAGTTGTTCAGTGGGGCTAACTTGGTCCCTGTAGCCGGGCTGTATTACGTTGCAGTCGACCTTAACTTGTGAAATTTTTTTTGTCCAGGTCGACCAGATAACCACAGTTTGTGCTTTGTGCGTCAAGGCACTATTTGACCTTAAAATTTAAAATTGCATATCTCCGGTTTTATTGATTGGATTTTTGTTGTTTTGATCTCAAATCATTCATTAAATTTGACCATTTTGTTCGAAATTGGTGTGGGATTTTCTTGTGTTATATTTTCACTTTATTATTGTTTGGAGTGCTGCATAAATACTTTACACATTCCCTCTAAGTTAAGCCTGGATGCCTTTGTGCCAAGTTACCAGGAGGTTAAACACAGGTTAATTTGGGATTTACTTGTATTTCACCCTGACCAAGATTGTGGTTGCTGTCTGAGTAGCATTTCACCCCCTCAACCAGTAACCCAATTTCCTACATTTAACTCTGTATTCACTTTGTGATATCTACTCGTAAGGCTCTTGAAATTGTTTTAACATCAGAGCTCGTACAAATGACAATTGTTTCAAGACTCAAAATGACAGACATGTGCTCTTACTTTTTGGGAAATTCACAAGTTTACAGTACTCAAGATATTTCTTTTCTCAAATAATGTTCTACCCTTCAGTAGATTTGTGTACCATGTTCTGTTATTTAGGACTGGTCACCATGCCAGCCCTTTTCTTACAACTTTGGATGACTTCACCTATTACAGGACAGTGGGAAGAAAACACCATTCAAAGTCTTCATTAACCATTGAAATTTGCCAAGAAATTCAAATATGATTGGCAGAGCTTGCAAGTTTCATGTCTGCAAGTTTATTGGCCAAATCTCTCTAATTGTTAACTCTCTAATGGCTGTCCATCACCTTTTTCAAATGCAAATATCTGAAAACTACTGAACAAATATACAGCAACGCCTTCTGAGCAATGTTCTACTTTCATGGCAAATTTGGTGCAAATTAGTTGTGCAATGTTTCTCCTATTGGTCGTTAAGTTTTCCAATGGGAAGTAATAAGGCAAAAGATTATTTTTGGAGCCACCCCCTTAACAGTTATTCTCTGGATGGGTCATCACCAAACTCAGCATGTTGAAACTTAACCAGATATGTTATGCAAGAGCTAAATATTCAGACATGAAACAAAAACATTTTCAGCAAACCAAAAATGTATTTTCAATTGAAGGCGATTCTGAACTGTAACTGTAGAATCACTATCACTCAGTGACTGTAATGGCTAGGAGAATACCCTGGGTTTGTCCATCTCCAAAATCTTACGAGGGCGACTTTCCGGTTTTCTTCCTGCTGGATGCGACAATTGTCTCCAATGCCCCATAGGTGGCTACTGGCACACATTGTAGTTTAAAAATGTTAACAATTGCCTTAATGGTGCCTGATCTTTTAGGTCGGGGGATACTTAAAATTGAATTAGTGGCCTTTGAGAATTTGTTCGTGGCCTGGGCCAAATGCCCAGTCCGCGAACCATTCGCAGCAAAGGACACTCCCAGATATGGGAAAATATGAGTAACAGTAAGTCTTTCATCCCCTACCTGTATAGATGTCAGTTGACTTTTCCCTGGGCCACATGACATTATAAAAGATTTTTTTAAATTTACACATAGATTTAAATCATCCATAAATTCCTCAAAACATTTTACTAAAGTACGCAACGAGTTAGGTGTGCGGCCCATTAGGACCGCATCGTCTGCTTAAAGGAGGGCAGGTAACGATTTACCATTTATTATGGGAACGTCCGGGGTAGATTTTTCAAGGCAGTTACTAAGACCGTTTATATAAATAATAAAAAGCAGAGGTGCTAAAACGCACCCCTGCCTGACTCCCCTTCCTATCTTGATTGTCCCAGATAATTCCCCTCCCATTCCTATCCTCACTCGTGATTTCAGATCTGTGTGTAAAAAAAGCTAAAAAATAAACCAAGGTGTCATCTAATCCGTAACCCAATAAAATAGACCAAAGCTTGGACCTGTTAACTAATTCAAAAGCAGATGACAGGTCCCTAAACGCTAAATAAATAGGGGCAGAGCGAGCAATGTTATATTTATCAATAATTAATTTAAGATGTAAGCATTGTTCCACTGTGCCGACCCTGCTTCTGAATCCCATTTGACATGGTGACAAAATGCCGCTTTCCTCTGTCCATCCTCAACATGGTACTTCAAAGAGCTTCGCACCCGGGATTTAAGATATAGTTGTTCAGTGGGGCTAACTTGGTCCCTGTAGCCGGGCTGTATTACGTTGCAGTCGACCTTAACTTGTGAAATTTGTTTTGTCCAGGTCGACCAGATAACCACAGTTTGTGCTTTGTGCGTCAAGGCACTATTTGACCTTAAAAATTAAAATTGCATATCTCCGGTTTTATTGATTGGATTTTTGTTGTTTTGATCTCAAATCATTCATTAAATTTTACCATTTTGTTCGAAATTGGTGTGGGATTTTCTTGTATTATATTTTCACTTCATTATTGTTTGGAGTGCTGCATAAATACTTTACACATTCCCTCTAAGTTAAGCCTGGATGCCTTTGTGCCAAGTTACCAGGAGGTTAAACACAGGTTAATTTGGGATTTACTTGTATTTCACCCTGACCAAGATTGTGGTTGCTGTCTGAGTAGCATTTCACCCCCTCAACCAGTAACCCAATTTCCTACATTTAACTCTGTATTCACTTTGTGATATCTACTCGTAAGGCTCTTGAAATTGTTTAAACATCAGAGCTCGTACAAATGACAATTGTTTCAAGACTCAAAATGACAGACATGTGCTCTTACTTTTTGGGAAATTCACAAGTTTACAGTACTCAAGATATTTCTTTTCTCAAATAATGTTCTACCCTTCAGTAGATTTGTGTACCATGTTCTGTTATTTAGGACTGGTCACCATGCCAGCCCTTTGCTTACAACTTTGGATGACTTCACCTATTACAGGACAGTGGGAAGAAAACACCATTCAAAGTCTTCATTAACCATTGAAATTTGCCAAGAAATTCAAATATGATTGGCAGAGCTTGCAAGTTTCATGTCTGCAAGTTTATTGGCCAACATCTCTCTAATTGTTAACTCTCTAATGGCTGTCCATCACCTTTTTCAAATGCAAATATCTGAAAACTACTGAACAAATATACAGCAATGCCTTCTGAGCAATGTTCTACTTTCATGGCAAATTTGGTGCAAATTAGTTGTGCAATGTTTCTCCTATTGGTCGTTAAGTTTTCCAATGGGAAGTAATAAGGCAAAAGATTATTTTTGGAGCCACCCCCTTAACAGTTATTCTCTGGATGGGTCATCACCAAACTCAGCATGTTGAAACTTAACCAGATATGTTATGCAAGAGCTAAATATTCAGACATGAAACAAAAACATTTTCAGCAAACCAAAAATGTATTTTCAATTGAAAGCGATTCTGAACTGTAACTGTAGAATCACTATCACTCAGTGACTGTAATGGCTAGGAGAATACCCTGGGTTTGTCCATCTCCAAAATCTTACGAGGGCGACTGCATCATTCTAAATTTTGATATTTCGCGGATCGTAGCTGACCTATTATTCCATTTCCACACATAACTCATAGCCCCAAACCAGATTTTCCTTGTACCGCTTGGTTATATTTTACAAACCGCCCGCTGTACACACTACATTGCACCAAAGATAGATCTGGTAAAAATTATGGGGAGTAGGTCCAGACCCAATGCTAGCAATGGCCCAATAACTTTCAACAGATTTGCTTCCCTATCAAACCTTGACTCCTGCAATTGACTGGGGAACAAGTCAGAGGCACTGCCAGATCAAACCCTGCACCCCATGGCTTAGGGAACACAGTGGGATAAATGGGGAGGAAAGGTTGGGCTCGAATCATGAAACTCATTTGCTCAGTCAACATCACAATATGACAGAGGCTGCCACCCTTTGTGATACTACTCTGACCCGTACCTTCCTATCATGGAACATAGCAACTTTTAACAACAAACGATATAACGATGAGTGTTTAAAACATTGTCCGAATTTCAGATCATCTGTTTCCAAGAAACTAGGGAGACACATTCAATCTTTATAAATGGTTACTGCTCATTTAGTACTCCCGCAGTACCTTCAACTTGGGGTAGAGCTAAGAGGGGCCTCTTGACACTGCTGGCTAACACTCTTGCAATGAAAGTACTAAGATTTATTAAAACATCTCCTCATTTTCATATGCAAGTAATTAAAGGTCACCTACCTGGAACCTCCTGCTAATAAATTAATACAACAATACTTTTTCTAACCCTGAAATAGTAGTAGAGAATATAGGTATGGTCATTGAAGATCTCATCGGACTACATCAAAACCCTTTACAAATGTTGTGGGTGGGAGATTTTAACATCAGGACATGTCCAAGAGTAGAGACAAAGCTGTGTGGGATAGAAAATCACAGGGGAGAGCCAATTATTCATTTTACTCATAAAAAACATGGCACCGTCTCGAATAATGTACTGATGACTTGGCAATTAGAACCCCGAAATGAAGTCAATTTAGTAACTGGCCAAACATCCACCACATTTCATGGCACAGAATGTTGTTCTGTGATCGACTGTATAATTACATGCGAGCCTTTAAACACCAAATATTTTCAAGAAAAAAAGTCTTCTTTACTGTATCAGTGACCATGCCATGCTCACATGTGCCTGTGTGTGGTGTGCCACTAAGAAAAGCCATACTAATGTCTCCTCAAACCTATTCTAGTGAGCAAAAATGGTTTTACCCTAAAGTGGGATAAAGTGGACGTGCCTAACCTACTGGCAAATCTTCTAGCAACCAACCATGAGGATTTTTATCACTGCTTAGATCCACTACTAAGCAGCAATTTGGTGATAGAAGCTTTTGCTAATATTCAAGTAAACATCAAGAGCCTAGTGACCCGCCCAGTTCCCACAAAAGATACATCTTGGCCCTAATGGTTTGATAAGGATTGTTCCGTAGCCTCCCACAACTTTCGGAAATCTCTAAAAGTCTTACCAAGAGATGAACAACACATCCATGAATTAAGGAACCTGTATAAGTCAGCTAGGGTGAATAGACAGAAAGAGATAAAACACGAAGTGTGGAAAACATTAAAGAGAGCATCTGCCTTGCAAGATAGTAAAACGTTCTGGAATGTGGTTGATTCAGTCTCCCTTCCAGACAAGGGTGGTCCTTCCTGGACATTTATATAGAGGTGGAGACATGGATAAGTTACTTTCCGGACATTTTTCACAGTCGGGCGGGCTCTTGCCCCGCGTCTGACCACTTGTCTACTGAGGCATCAACCTGTCTCTCATTTGAACTAGAGGATGTAGAGACCGCTTTGTCACAGTCACCTCCTCTTAAAGCACTGGGATCAGACGGGGTCCCAATTGATATTTTCTTGTCTAATAGACACCTGTGGTCACCCCTATTGATCATGGTTTTTAATCCAATGCATTAAATGGTCCCCTACCCTCCTGGAAAACCTCAGTAATTAAACCCATCTATAAAGGGTGATGTTTCAACTCCACTTAAGTACCGCCCCATTTCCCTGCTAGATAGTACTGCTAAAATAATGGGTAGGGTACTACTAAATAAGTTGGAAATTTGGGTGGTGGAGAAGAAAATTCTCGCCGAAGTGCAGAATGGATGCAGGTAGGGTAGGGGTACCATCGACCAATGCCTTAACTTATCACTCCAAGCTGCGAAGTACTCCTTGGCAAAGAAAGGCCAGGTACTCATGGCCTTCATATATCTTTGAAAGGCGTTCAACTGTGTGGTACACAGTAAACTGTGGGATATTATGGAGGCCTTAAAAGTGGAGGCTGCACTCACCAATTTTATTAGAGAGTCTCATTCAGACACCTCTGCTACAGTTCGATTTGGAAGATGTGGGGAATGCAATAAACCTTTCAAAATTGAAAGGGCGGTAAGGCAGGACTGTGTTCTGGCCCTCTTTCCGTTAGCCCTTTACACAAATAACCTGTACAAAGCCCTAGTTAAAACATCAAAAGACACCCCTCAAGCACAGACCACCCGCCTTCAGATTCTGCTATATGCGCATGATGCTGTCCAATTAGCAAGAACCCCCATAGCACTTAAAAATCTTTTTAATGATGACACAGCATTTATGTCCAATCGGGACCTTAAAGTAAATAAATCCAAGACCTTTATTTTAGCTGTAGGGGGTGCCAATAAGAAACTAACAAGTTTTTATCACGTTGGGGGAAAAAAAGAACAGGACTTAAGCTTGAACTACCTTGGGGTGGTATTCGACTCAAAACAATCCTTGAAGGCGATGGTACAGAATAGGGCAGATCGCATGGGCAAGAGCATAGCCGCAATCTTCCGCTTTTCGAAAAAACTGGTCTGTAAACCGTTGCCGGAAAGGATTAAAATCTACCTAGCTAAATCAAGATCTATTGCAACTTGAGGCTGCGATCTGGGGGATAGCGGATATCTCACCCCTACAAGTAATTGAAGGGAATTTTATTAAGCGGTTGCTAGTGGTCCCAACAGCCTGTAGCAACTTTGTCGCTCACAAGGAAGTCGATCTGCCTTACATTAGCGATGTTATTAAACAGGCCCGCTTTATTTGTGGTTTCGTTGAGAAAAGGAACAGCGTTGTCCTAAATTAAAGGATTCTGAAAAGATATTTGTCCTTAGATCACAACCATAACATCCCTTGGCTTTCCTATGTGAAACCTAATCTGATATCACTGGGGCTAACAGAACTTTTTTGACAACCCTAGCCTCTGCTTTTGATAGGTGGGATGGATGTAAGGTGAAAACGTCTGTTGTGACCTATTATGGTTTATCACACTCACAGTAAGGGATCCCATCATACCTTTCTTTTGTTGAGAACATACAACATTGGTATATTCTAACTAGATTTCCATTGAACTATATACCGATTATGCTGGGATATTGATCGAACATTTTCTCAAAACTCACAACTTCCCCCTTTCCCGTAGAATAATAAGTCACCCCAATCAACCATGCACATATTGTTCTTTTGCACTTTTTATGCAAAGGACAGGAAACAATATGTTATCCCTCTGTTGAAGAAATTCAGTTATCGCTCCCCGGAATCGGCTCTCATCATGTTACTAAATTTAGAAACCCCTTTCGTTTGTTTCACCATGGTCTCCTTCCTACAAGCCCCTTTAAGAAGTCGAAAGGCCGATAACGGATCTCCCCTTTTATTTGACAGAAGTTTTAATACGGGTATATTATGATTCTAATTGTTTTCCGTCCTTAGTTTTTAATGTTAGCTAGATGTGCACACTCAGCACTTATACGTATAAACAATGTAAATGCTTATCGTCTCTCGTGCTGAGCTTCTTAACTAGGGCCAGATTTGCATAACCGTACTTAGTATACACGAACTAGTTAAATGGACCATTTGATGCAATTAATTTTGCTTTTAACACTGTTTGTTTTATCCCTATGTATGTCATTTATATGTCTTAATCTTATTGACCCAATACATGGATCCTGCACAATGAGTATATTTTATTTGGGAAAAACTTCAAATTGTGGGGCATATTACCAAGCATAAGCGAAAAATTTCGCTAAGCTTGGTTAGCGGCCAAAATTATATTGCCGAGCTTCGCCTATTTTTATCGCTTAGGAGCCTTGATATTATCAAGGTTTATCTCCTAAGCAATAAAAATCGGCCGAAATGCATGAATATCGCTGAAAAGTCAGCGATATTCATGCATTACCGAGCAAATGCTCTTAGCCATGATATCCACCTACCATTGGATAACATGGCTAAGAACTGCTCTGGGCAGGCGTTAGCTTTTGGAGATAATCGCGCTTAGCGCGATTATTTCCAAAAGTTGGTAATAGGGGATAGCGATGTTAGCGACTGTTTCGGTCGCTAACATCATGGCACGCCCACTTTGCATGTCATTAGCGATAATTATCGCTGACATGCAAAGTGAGCCCCTAAATGCCCGCTATCGCCTACTAGCTGTCGCTAACTGGTGTTAGCGACAGCTAGGTAATAGGGCGATTAAATTATCGCCGCTTTGGCGGGAAAAAATCCCGCTAAAGCCGCGATGAGGCCCTTGGTAATATGCCCCCGTATTTTTAGCCTGTGTTATTCGCAATTGCGCCTATACATTGTGGTTCATTGCATCAATTATATACGCTGTTTTATTCATGTACTTTTATGCATTTAAACAAATGCGAAATAAAGATTGGTTGACTATAATTTTCCTAATATTTATTGCTGGGTGAAGGTCGAGGACTCTTGTCCTGGTTCAGTATAATTTTCAGTTGAAAGAATGTGTGATCACTTATTATTCACATTCTCAAAACATCCCCAAAAACATAACCATGCATACACACTCAGAATGGATGTTTTTGTGCAGATTGTGCAAACGTTAGAGAGGTGGACGAAATGTCAGGAATGAAGCAGATACCTTTTAAACTATTTAAATTGCGTTCGGCATGGCCTTTTATCGTTTACTCTTTTATAGAGTTATCCTCACTGAAAAATGTGAAGGTGTAGTGAGTCTACTTTTTAACTACAAAATCTGACCTTTTGTTTCAACTAAGCTCCGGGGGCTCCTCAGCCCCAAACATCAGCCGTTTGTGGGGAAGGAAAGTCCCCTTGATGGCAGAATGCCTGGCCGCTGACTCAAAAATGTCAAAAAATGCGATCTAAAATACAAGCCCAGCAGAGGCCTTCCTGCTGACTGGTTACCTGCCAAGTTTACATGGGGTGTCTGACAAGGGTTTTAACAAATCTGTGTACTTTACAATGTAAGGCTGAAGGAAGGTGCTGGAAGGGATTACGTTTTGATCTCTACCAGGATCAAGACACGTGGACAAGGCTTGAAACATGACAGATCATAACTCTCATTGACAAACTCCGCATTTTCACTGCGCTTTAATCCTGATCGGCAGCCAACCCTATCCTACGAGGAGGGCTTTCCTTCAATGCTTAGAAGTGAGTTTTAAACAGCAGATATGTGTCGTTTGGCAGCGACGAAGGAGGATTTATTGAACAATCGGAAAATAATAGAGTTCACCAAAGGATTTGCTCAGGTTTTGTGAAATGTATTTTGTGAAAGACAATGTGTATGAAATACAAGTTATTTATTTTGCCATTCTGCTTTTAACTCGCAGATCTTTATTGTACTGCTTTGGGAATTGTATTGGCTATACTCCTTGATGGAAGTAATGTTGCAGGACATGCGACTCTGCATTCCAAAGGGACTAAAACACAGGTTAAGATAGGTCTCAATGGGGTTGAGGAAGTTAACATCACCAATTAACAAGCATTGGCAACGCCTGTAAGTCTCGCCTATGTGAGAGCTATTGACTTTACCAATGTCTTTTAGCCATGTTGTACAGCAGCATGGCTCCTGTTCAGCAGTGCTAAAAGTTAGTGGCACAGTGTACAGGAGAGTGGATGAGAGGACAGCGGAGTGGGTAAGGGTGGAGTGGCGTGGAGTTGATTGACGTGGAGTGGAGGTGAATCGAGTGACGGAGTGGAGTGGCATGGGGTGTAGTGGCATGGAGTGGAGTGACGTAGAATGGAGTGGCATAGAGATGCATTGTGTGAAGTGGCATAAAGTGTAGTAGAGTAGTGCAGAGTAGAGTGGAGTGGTGTAGAGTACAGTGAAATTGAGTAGAAAGGAGTGGAGTAGAGTAGAGTGGCATAAAGTGGCCTAAAGTAGAGTGGAGTAGCGTAGAGTAGAGTGGCATAGAGAAGGGTGGTGTGAGGTGTAGTAGAGCAGAGGGCTGTAGAGTTGAATGGTATAGAGTGGAGTGGCTTAGAGTGGTCTATAGAAGAGTGAAGTGGCGTAGGGTAGAGTGGCGGAGAATACTGTACTCTAAGGGCATTAAGCAGAGTACAGTGGAATAGAGTACAGTGGCATATAGTGGGACAGAGTAGAGTGTTGTACAGTAGAGTGGTGTAGAGTAGAGTGGCGAAGAGTGGCAAAGAGTGGCGTAGAGTGGAATGGTGTGGTGTAGAGTACTATGGCATGAGTGGCATTGTGTGTAGGGGAGTGGAGTAGAGTGGAGTGGTGTAGGGTATAGTGGCATAGAGTAAAGTGCTGTAGAGTGGCCTTGTGTGGATTGGAGTTATATTGAGTATAGTGGAGTGACGTGGATTCGAGTAGAGAAGGTTGGGGTGGCGTAGAGTGGAGTATAGTGGAGTGGCATGGAGTAGAGTGGAGTGGGGTAGAGTGGAGTGGCGTAGCGTGCAGTGGCATAGAGTAGTAGTTGTGGGTGTAAGTAACTAAAGCATCAGTAAAGAAGGCAGATAGGATGAAAACAGCATAAATAAGAAGCTGTACGCCTGTGTTAAAAGTAAGAAATACTGCATTGCAAAAAGACGAGAGAAATCAAAGTCGAGGAAGAAAACATGCCCTTGGTCCTTGCTCCAGGAAGGAGGTAACACAAAAAAGGAAGTGAATCCTATGGGAACTAAGCAATCGAAAGACTGTGAATGAGAGTGACAAAGAAAACAACCAATTGTATGCTGTGGGCAGGTTTTAAGCCCACTGAATTATAAGCAACACGTTTCGCAACGCAACCCATGCTCTGTGTAGGCAAGATCTAAAAATGCATTTCTAGTAGTCAGATTTATAAATATGTCTTTCTCTGGCTTTTCTTTTTAAAAAGAGTCGAAGAATCCCTCTTGGATTTCAAAACTCATTTATTTCTGGCGTAAACCATGAAAAAAATGTCTTGCTTTGTCTCCTTGAGAATTTTAATTATTAAATAAATCTAGAACGATGTGACTGATAGAGCACTACTTAGAAAGGAGTGTCCCCACACAGCTAGAGGAACTAAGGGGCATATTATCAAGCATGGCGTTAAAAATTATCGCTGTTTTAGCAGCAGAAAACTGCTGCTAAAGCGGTGATAATGGGCTTGATAATAAGGCCTTGTGAATTCCAATAGAAACCCATGTTCTGGTGCGAACATTGGCTTCTCTTGGAATTCTCCAGGGCACATTATCAAGCCCATTATCGCTGCTTCAGCTGCAGTTTTCTGCTGCTAAAATGGCGATAATTTTAACGCCCTGCTTGATAATATGCCCCTCAGTGATTAGCCAGTTGATAGCTCTGTATTGTGGAAAGGACTTGTAGTTGGCCCGTTTGTCTCATAGACTCCGCTTTCATGTTAGGTAGAATAGGATGCAGATATTTACCAGAAACCTGTTATCGGGTGTGCTAAATACCTCTAAGTCCATGTTCTCAATTGGACATAAGTGATCTGCTTTTTTTCCGGGGCTGACTCCCACAATTATTTCGGCAAGTTTGACCAAGGAAAAACAGTTGGATTGATAATTATCACATTATTTGGCATATAAAGTTTGCATAGGGTTCAGCATTTAACCCCTCGTTTACCATCAGGGTCTGATTGGGTATCCCTCTACACAAGTGGGGATCCTCCATAAGTTTTGAGGGTGACAGGGTAACCTCAGAAGAAAAGTGGTCTGGAACTAGTTTTGGAAATAGTGTTTGTTAAAAATAGTCAGTACTTACTGAGTTCAGAGTACCAAAATATAGACCCAGAAGCCATCAAGATGACGGACTGTGGACAAATGTTTGTTTGATAGTCATTTAGCTAAAGGGTAATATTGAATATGGAAAGTGGATAAGGGGGTGGTGGGTTCTTTAACCTCTTCGAGGCGTCGGACGGCCCCTGGCTGTCCGACGCAACGGTGGGTGCGTGCATCAGATGGCCGGGGGCCGTCCGATCTGCGCATGCATCAAATTCCGCTGCACCGCAGCGCAATTTGCGCAGCAGTGAATCGGTTAATCTGGCAGAATGGGAAAACACAGTGAAAATTGCCATTTTCATAACAAACATGAAGGGCTCTCCGTGAAATTAAGTAGAAAAAAATAATTTGCACGATTGATGAGGCTGGAACTTTAGTGTCTCTAACTGGTGATTTCTGTAGGAGAAATATTTCCTTTCCAAGTTTTTTATTAAAGTAATATAACTACTTGTAGAGAGTCAACAATGACCTACTGCCTACACTTCACTAATGGACAAGAAGAGGGGAGGGAGGGGGGGAAGGGTGCTTAGGGGTTGTTTTCAGCCCTGAAGTTGGGGGTTCCTGTTTAAGATTGCATTATTGTTGGCATAGCTTGCACCTCTATAGCACCTCTTTTGACGCGGCCGGCCCGGATGGGTTGTAGGCGGCTTGCTGTGTTAATGGACGTAGACCCCGAAGGGGACGCTTTGGGCACCGGTGGTGCCCCGGAACTAGGCTGCCTCATGTCGGAGCCGGCACGGACGATGTTGAGAGGTGCATGACGCTTATCTTTGCTCAATAAAAGATTTAATACATAAAGTAATATAACTTCGTTAAAGCTATTGAAATATAACAAAAGCATCCAAGCCAATTTACGGTATAATAATACAGCTACATGCTGTGCTCTCAGATAATGCCAATTGCCCTGTAGCTTTGTCAAATAATTGTCAAAAACACAATTCTATAAGCCCAGTCCTGCATACACTATCAATCTCCAACAACAATCATTGTAGCATGTTGCTTTGTTTGATGACATTGGCTCAGGTTCTGGCAGTGCCGGACTGGCTGTAGAGGGCACCGGGCGTTTTACCGGTGGGCCAGAAGGGTGGGGGCCAGTTTTTGACCCATGGTGCCTGGTTTTGTTACTATGGGCAGGTTCTGAAGCAGTGCTGCAATATTGCTCCCCTGTAAAAAAAGAGGCAACAAAGCTTGACACTAGCACCAAAACTGGTGCTTCTCAGTAACCTTCCCCCATTTCTCCCCAGGCTAATCGAGCAGAATTGCCGGGACGTCATTCACTGGATGCCCCCTTTAACCTTAACAAAAAATTACTTATTGAAGGTATTGGTAATCATAAATTGGCTACTAACGCCTATTTGCACCCAGACATCAATGTGCCAATTATAGGTGTTTGCTCACACAATTTACAGCAAGTGAAATGTTCCAAAAATTGAAGGAGCAAATAGTGCACATGTTGTGTTTGGGCACCTTGAAATGACGAATAACAGATCTAAGAGGCCAGATGTAACAAAGGGTTGTACCCATTCTGTGTCTATGGGAAAACGCTTTAGTACACATGGCTCTAAGTGTGCTACACTCCTTTCCAAGTTGCCAAACTTGGAATCGGGTGCGATTTGCGCATCGGTCAATTTGATAACCCTCTGCAAACACAGATTAGTGGGTGCATAATTTGAATCTGATTTTTCTGGGTACATCTTGATCGGGTACCTTACGTATTTATTTGTGTGTACCAATTTGGTAAAATCCCAAGCCTGCAATTGTTGTGCTTGATCCTGTATCTGCTGTGTATTGACAAAGGTCATTAGAAAGATTTAAAATCAAAATCATTGGTTGTTTTGGTATGTCATGTTGTGGGAAATGAAACGTACACACACAGAATTGCTTTTGTCTCAACTGTACCTGCTGACGACTGTATCTTTTCATTCAGACTGTTGAACCCTGGGAAAGAGGCTTGCGGAGCGGTGTGGACAATCATCTTTGATGCTTCAGATGTTGTGAAAAGCTCAAAGGAAGAAACATTGACAGGCAGAGCCAGTAAGAAGAAAGAGAGAAACCAGGAGAAGTCGCTGTGTTATGGCCGGCCACACCATAGGCATCAGCGACGCAGCATGACAAGGCGCCATCAGCAGAGGAGAAGATTTAGCAAAAATGAACTGTTAGAGGAGGAGACCAGAGGCACACAGCAGCACAGTATCCTATATTAATTTGTTTCATGCTTGAGAAGGTAGAGTCGCGTGCTGGTTTTTTGTGATCGTGTAAGTGCTCTCCACATGATAGCATTTGGGTAAAGACCTTGTGATGACATGTACGGTGTTATTACGAGTTCCATTTCAAGCAGATAGAGCATGAAACATCTTTCCTTGCATTGTCCTAAACCTGCGTTCCTATGACGCTTTGGGAATTTTACCACAGTTATGAGAAGCATTATCTAATGCTGTTCCTGATTGTACATATGTAGTGTTGGTGGTGGGAAAACAACATGCTTACTTGACTGCCTAGGTCTGAACCTGGGTCTCCAAGCAGGAAATGGTAGTGTGCTTATAGAATGTACACTTTGGTGGTTAATTTCAGAGCCTCGCCATACCTTTTGGAGACAGCGTTACAGTACCTTGACACTTGTCTCTTTAGAGAGTCCAGTTTCATACTGAGGAAAAACCCGTAAAGTAACAGAAGCATTCTTCTTTCCCCTGTTTATATGTCCAGTTGAGCCCACTGGCTCCTGAAAGACGTGAGTCCACTCGACAGAGTGTGTTCGAAAGACTGGCATAGGACCATCATCAGGTGGGGAATGATCTGGGCTAAATGAAGAACTCGTCCTGAGTCCAATCGATGAACAGTGGCTTGCTATTCTTGTCTCTGTTGGGGAACTGTCGACGGAACCCGGACACGACTTGCGAGAAGCCAGAAAAGATTGCTTTGGAAAATCCAGGCTACTGGTGCGAACGCAATATGCTTGCCGCTTCTCTGTGATCCGAAGCAGCTCAATCTGACGACTGGGAAGCACAAAGTCACTGTCATAGAGCTCTGACTGGCGCTGGTGATCTTGAGGTGTCCTGGTCTCATGAGTTTGCAAGACATCAGGGGTGCTGTCTCGCAAGCTTCGTAGGTTTCGCCTCCCACACTCTGGCCCTGATGGGTATACAAGGTCCAACTCCTTTGGACTCTGGGCTCGACTGGAATCATAGTCACTGTCAGTAGCCAAGAAAACCTCAGATGAGCCCTCTTCATCTGATATGCCATGTGAATCTGAAAAAAAGAGCAAGTCATTTGTTTATAGAGTGGATAACAGGATACATAAGATGCAAATATAAACAAGGGGTGTTGGAGGCACTCAATTGGTCAACCGTAAAAAATGCCATTATTAGTTAGTTTAACTACTCTTAATTTAGCTATATGTTACATCACAGAATATCTAACTGTTTACTCAGTTTAATTGACATACACTCATATTGCAACAATTCAGTAGTAAACCTGAATGCCATTAAAGATACCATTTCATATAAACATTTCCAATAGTCTATGAATCCTCTATCCAATTAACTTATCGCTACCTAGCACAATTAGTTCCTTACTTTGGAGGTTCATGTTTGCTAATTAATTTTACAGGCAGAACACTCGTAGACACTGCTTTGAGAAACCCTAGACAGGCAGCCTGGCAGACATCAGATCATAAGTCCAAGTACCTATTTAAAGAGTACAGTCAGATGCACTTTTTTCCAACGCAGGACAGCCATAAAAATGACCGCTTACCATAGGAGAAAACTCCTAAAGTCATTAGATTATTTATTTTTCATTTACAAATTCCCACTTTGGGACTTTGATTTTGAAAAACAAGAAGGTTTGCTTAGCGGATGCATGAAACATGGCGGCCAGTCAGTATACTTACAATGTCTTCAGAGGAGCCACACAGAGCCGCCATTGCACAGGGGCCTCCGCCACTACTGGTTGACAGCGGGCTGCACACTATAGTTCTAAATACCTCCCATTATCTAATGAAGTATACTTAGGAGCAAAAAGGACTCGCACCCATTTCAAGATGGAAGACGAATCAAATGAGAAGACATTTTGTACCCAAATTCTGAAGCAGAATTTGTCCCTATTTTATTTGCGTGGATTATGTACAATGGTGCACAAGAGAACAAAGCGAATGGAAAAGGAACAAAACAGATGGATTAGAAGATGAAATGTGAGATTATGAACTGAAAAATGGCAAACAATGACAGGGACCTCTTTCCTACAAACAAGGATTTTAGACTTGTACCTGGGAATAGGAGATTCTGGGAGGCTGAGCAGGATATGACAGCAAATCATCAGAACAAAAGAAGAAAAAATGGAAGAGACCAAGATGGTAATTAGTTATGTATGGTGCAGCAAGTGCTGAAGCAAGTCAAAAATGATGACAGTGAGAAAGAGAAGTATGCATGAACAAGGACAGAACCCTTTACACCCGAGAGGGGTAACATAACTATACTGCACACAACTGTCCAGTGGAATTCATTCGTAGATTGATATCTGTAGATTATACCCAAATAAACAAATATTGTGTTATTGCACTGTTGATAATGAAAACAATTTAATTTATTATTGACAAACTTTGCAAGCCCTTCCATTTAAAAGCATCTTCAATGTAATTGACAACAAATAAATTAAGAAAGTGTAGACAGCGCAGTGCATCAACTGCCGTATATTTGGTACAACAACTTGAAACAGATAATTCAAACAATAACACCAGTGCCAGTTTATTCACGTTAAAGTTAACGATGAGCGAGGACTTTTCAACTGAGTGGTCTGTGTGTGGGTCTAATCAGGACTGAGCCATCCGACGTATACACTCTCTATCAAAGATTTCAGGTAACCCTTACTACATCACTCACGTTTTAGCACTTATTCCCCCGTGGACACTATTGGCAATTGCCCCCGCTACCTGTTATTAAGAGTCTGAGACAGACGGTTTAAAAAAGGAAAATCTGCAGGAGATACAAATGTGACACATACAGGCCTACCCTGCACTGGAGATTATGTTCCCACTAGAGGATTTTCTGATTAGAAATTGAGTAGCGGGGTAGGGGCAGAACCAAGTATTGGCAATGCCAATAGGTCTCCCATTTGCGAGAGTTAGAGCTATTGGTGTTGTAAATGACAATGGGCCTCATTTATGAGAAATGACGCATCGCTGCGTGAAAGCAGCGATGCGTCACTTCTCAGTGCGCACTCCATGCGACCATCCTGATGCGTCATATTTAATGTATGACGCATCATGTCGCTAGGAGTTACAGATACGTCAGTATTTCTGATGTATCTGTAAGCGCAAAAGTGATGCATTGCTGCAGATCTTTTGACTGGGTGTGAGTGTTTGATTGATTCGGATGCTCCGTCCATCACCACCCCCTTTTGTACCGCTTTTGGCCGCCATAAGTGTGGCAGGGTATGCTCAGACGTGAGTCCCTTGCTCACTTTGCCACTGGATTCAAGCAAGCCGGGCTGAAGACGGCTGGAATGCCAGAAACCGGTTCTCAGAAGCTTGTTTACGGTCCAGGGAAGACATGGCTTGGCGGTTCGGGCTGGACTGTTCCCATGAGGCACAGGGTCAGATTGATTTGCATATAGCCATGTCTGAAGTGGGGTGGCAGAGTGGGCTAAAGAACGGTGATGGATTAAACCCAGATCTTTTGACTGGGTGTGAGTGTTTGATTGATTCGGATGCTCCGTCCATCACCACCCCCTTTTGTACCGCATTGCTGGAGTGTGACACAAAAGTGACGCAACTCCAGCAATGCGTCCTTTCACATCGGGCAAGCCCCTTGTGAAAGGGCTTGCGTCAGTCTTACGCCTGCTGTGAGGCAGGCGCAAGATTTTGACGCAACAGCGTCCTAAAAGTGACGCAGTGAAATCTCATAGATTTCACTGCATCACTATTACGAGGCTTTTTGCGGGGAAACGCCCCCTTCGCATACATTATACCTGACGCAGGTATAATGTAGCGCAGGGGTTTACAAAGTGACGCATCTGCTTAGATGCGTCACTTTGTAAATAGTGCGCAACAGGAGGCATGTTTTATGCCGTCGATGCGTCACAAAGAGTGCCGCACCGGCGGCGTAAAAGTGACGCACGGCCTCATAAAAGAGGCCCAATGTCTTTTGCCCATGTGTTTTGGTTTGGAGTGGAGTGGATGTGTATAGTGGAATTATGTGGATTGGATTGGAATTGTTAGTTGTAGAATTCTGTAGTGTGGAGTGGATTTGTGTAGTGGGATTATGTGGCATGGTGGATAGACAGGGGTGAGAGCTGCACAGAATAGATTGATAGGAAGACAGAGAGAAATAGGGCATGAGGTGGTAAATGAACTCTAGACAGAGGAGCAGAAAGAGTGTGAGAGAAAGAGAGAAAGAAGGGGAGAGCGAGAGAAAGGGGGAGAAAGAGTAAAAAGGAGAGAGACTGGTTGCTCTTCCCAAAGAAACGTTATTAACCTTAAAGTAAGGCAGGTGTTCAGAGAGGCAGTGACCACCCACCAGCTGACTGTGGGGCACCGAAGATGGGCAATGGACCAAGAGAAGGATGTGATCTGACAAAGAGAGCAAGGAAAGAGATGGCCAGTGCACATCTTACAGTTTCTGAGCATAAGTGAGAGCAGCATCGAGATGAGTGGGAGGGGCACCCAGAGAGGGGAGTGGGGAGGAGAGAGGTGAAAGAGTGCACAGCATGAGGAGGTACAGGAAGTGAGAATGTGTGAGCAGGCAGTACAGAGAGTAGAGAGGGAGTGTGAGGGAGGGATGAGAGGGGTTAGTAGGAGTGCAAGATGAGAAGGGCGGTTGGAGTGTGAGGGAGAGTTGACAGGGGTAGTGGAGGTGTGTGGGAGAGATGACAGGGTTGGTGCTACGGTGAGGGAGAGATAAGAGGAGGAGGTGAGATTGAGAGTGAGAGATGACAGGGTTGGTGGAATTGCGAGGAAGAGGTGGCAGTGTGAGTGTGAGCAAAATGTGAGCAGAGCTAACCATAGAACTTACACCACCTAGATTAAACATAGACACACACACTTTTTGGAGAAAGTTTTACAAATCTTTATTGAAAAGTTGAGGCAACATGATCTAGTTATTTTCTCTTTGAGACTGTTTTCCAGCTTAATAAAACAACATATGTACCATTATCGTTTGTATTGGTAATAGGGTTTTAAAAAAAATATGCTTCTCTGTGCGTGTAATATTATTAGTATGCATTAATTGATAATTATTCTCTGGAGTTTAAAATGTCGCACTAAGACAGATATTTTATAAATATTGAAAGTATGACTATTATATTTGTACATACATTTTAATAACTGAGTTGCGTTGATTGGAAAGCATGGAAGACACTCAGCTTACAGATGATGGTGTGTACTAACCACTGGGAGATACCCATCTTGCACTCTGTGCCTTGAAGCAGGGACTGGATGTGGAACTACCTTTGTGAACATGTACCGGATCTGGTGAACAAATGGTGCAGGATCAATTCAAAGAAAAAAAGACTCCGCCGAACAAACCATTAATAAACAAAAGAGTAGGGAGACATGTAACAGGGGCAGTGTTGTGAAAGTGAAAAAACACACCCAAAGCCGAGGCAAACAGCAACGATTCACCAATAAAAAGAAAGACATTTAGAAAGGTACACAAAAGGCCGTATGCGGAGCAATGGGTGTGATGAAAGCCCGTAGAGTCGATACAGTATTTCTCAAAGAGACACCGAATGTGCTGCCTAGGCGAGACCTAAAAACATGCTTGAAGCACAACCACTAAGACCGACTTAGACTGGCTGTCCTACCAATACCGAACCATCTTTAAAAGCATCACTGCAAAGCACCAGCAGTCAGCCCATCTGGATAGCAGTCCAATCACCCTGTGTTACAAAGATTGTATTGTTGAGCCTGCAATTCTGCATCAACACCTGCATTCACATTTGAACCAACTTATCTCTCCAACATGTTGTTTTCACACTCATCAGGCTTTATAAATGTCAGTAAACAACCACACAGGCACATGTTGGTGCAAAATTCTTTTTCTTCAATTTTTATAAACTGCCCCCTGGAAGTTAAATAAATCATGAGATCTCTTTGGAAAGGTCCAGAGACTGTATACCAGATTGCACAATGTGCTCTCGACCAATATCATTTTAGTGAACAAAATATTTATAGTGGGGCTAAGGCTGCTAAGCCCTATAATAAAACTTGTGAACCACATTTTAAGTCAATGCTAGCTTTCAGCTTGTGGCTTTGTTAATGTTTTGGCCTTGAATTGCAAATGTGTTATTAGGTAACAATCTGCGTCAAATGCCTTTTTACATTTGTTACAATAAAGTTTGTTTTCTCTCCCCAACTACATCGTGTTACTGTTCTGATTTGAATCTGCAGATGGCAGTATATCATCTGGGCAATAGACACACACTTTCGGTTAGGACCCTGCCCCATTTCTGATCAGGCTTTATGCTGTGTCCCGCTCTGCATTCTTGTCTGGATGTTAGTTTTCTTTTGGCAGTGGTGATTCTGCATACCGTGGCTTGTGCCTTTTCAATTCAGGAGCTGCATCATGAAAGTATGCACTGGTACAGAGGAAAGCTTTGAATCTCTTTTAAGATACTGCAGCCTTTAAAATGCATTCCTTTGACTGGGAAATTCACCAAGTTAGTGCTTGAACTCCAGGCAATACAGCATGGAAAGAGAAAGGCAACCACAGCTCCCTGTTTCCCAGCGGTGATTGATACAGCTCATCCACTAATTCAGAGACATTCCCGTTTAAGCAGTGCTGTAAAATGAGCAGGTACTGCACGGTACTGACTACCTGCACTTCTTTAATTTGGAATTAAAGAATATGCACTTACGACAGAGCAGTGTCTTAAACAAGCATTTACAATGCAACGGTCTCGCCTTTGCAAAAGGTAGAGCTATTGGCATTGTAAATGACAAACTTTTTATTTATGTGTTGGTGTTGAAAACAGATAAATAAATGGCATTGTCATTTACAATGCCAATAGTTTAATCTCTCGCAAATGCGAGACCTATTGCATTTCGCTGTCTGTGCAAGAAAAGTGTGGGGTGCAGGACGAGATACAACAGGATGCATGCATATTCCTCTAACAAGAAAATCAATAGTGCTGGGGTTTGACTTCACTAAGAGTGAGGGGGTAGAGGAAAAGGTGCGGGTATCCTCCACAGGAGTGGGGTGGGGGGGGTAATTGTGCAATTATCTGTTCCTGGACTCTCTGGGATATATGCCATTCTAAAGGAGGCCCAGATGCTTAAATGTCAAAGCCTGCCTGGGCCGTGACCCCCTTATTTAGCTGTTTGGGGGTCTGAGACCCCCCTACGCCATGGCATGGTGTTCTTTCGACTAACAGGTGGGAACTGGGAGGGGTGGTTCATGAGCTGGGGTGGGGGGGGATCAGGCCTTTACTGCCAGGGCCTCCCTTAGCTGTGACCTCCTCGTCCAGGGAGCATGTGCGCTCTCAGGCCCCCTCCTCCGGCGGTGAAGGGGAAGCCGAGGCCTTTCCGCTGCCTCAGACCTGCAGGAAGGCAGCTGCTTCCACCAGCTGCATGGGATATGTTTTCAGATTTCTGAAGTCTGTGGCCTTGTGCCCGGGAAAGGCTCTCATGGAGAAGAGAGACCGGGAGACTGTTGGAGGGAAGTGCACTGCTGAAGCGAGTCTGAGGTAGCCACTGGGAGTGAAGATGGGACGAGGAAGAGAACTCACGATGAAGGGCGGCAGCCGCAGGGTGACATGTTCACTGGATGAGGGATGTTCAGGCGGCAGTAGGGGCAGGGGATAGGATATATTGACTAAGAAAGATAGACTATGCGGTACAGGCAAGAGGGTGAAAGAAAGATGTTACGGCTAGGCACCGGCAGCTTAGCAGATTTAAAATAAATCACGTCACTTTTTGCCTCTTTACTCAGATTGATTTTAGCGTGGCAACATTTTTAAAGACCCCCAGAAAAACGGTGTTAACAATTTGCACACATTTTTACACTGTTCTTTATTGGACCCAGTATCGCCAACAACTTAGAGAGTGGGGAGAAGCTGAGATTATAAAAAAAAGAGTCCTCAACACACAGTTATTCGACAAGAAATAACCAAATAGTGTAAACACTGATGCAAGTACAATATCAATACATTTTACATCAAAGACACGGTTTTGTGACAGGAACAGATTTGGCAATGCCCCCCTACCTTCAACTCCCCCCAAACTGTCCCCTCCCCTACAAGTCCCTGACCCCACGCCTGCAGTAAACAGTTACAATGCTAGTCACCAGAGCCCGTTTTCGCAAACAATGGCATTGACATTTTACCTGATTACCTATATACAATGTGGCGAAACGTTTGTTACGAGATGAGCGTGCAAGGGAGCGATGGGCTCCTGCAAGAGGGTTTGTGGGTTCCACCCCCTTTCCTTCTGCAAAACAAAACCTCCCTGTCTGCCCCGCAACAGCCGGAGTGTGATATAAAGTATAGTGTCTCACCAGCACTTTTCCCATTCACCCAAGTCTCACAAGCAAAGCACGATTAAACCCCCCCCCACCACGACTAAGCCCTCTTACCTCCTACCACCTGCTGGGGCTGTCCCCCCAGCTCCCCTGCGCACCCTCCTTCCTGGCTCTCCAGGGGGTCTCGCGTCCTCTGTGAGTCCGCCTCCCTGGGGAGAAGCTGCATTACTCCCCACCAAAAATATAAAAGCACAAAATAAACTTAAAAGAGCAGGCGTCCTGGGCGGGGGCGGGCAGCAGAGCAGGGCGGCGGCCAACAGCAGGCGGATCACAGGCATAGTGGCCCAGCGGCCCTCGGCATGGCTCCCTGCGGAGGAAGGAAGGCAGCGGCGGGTCACTACTGGTGCAGGGGCTGCTGCTCATGCCCAGGCTCCTCTCAGACTGCCCCCGTTACAGAGCCTACCTGACCCTCCTACATGCACTCTTTAGCCCGGGGGATGCAGGCACAGCAGTGCCGCCAGCCACAGCCAATGCTTCCACCCAAGGGCTACCTGCCACCGGTTCTGACCCTCTTGCTTCTCTCCACCTCTCCCTCCTACTCTCTTTCGCTGTCCTCCGCCTCTCTGCTTCCAGGCACCACAACACGATGCCGAGAGAAAACTCGGCATCGTGGCGTCGTGGCGAGCGCACTCTGGGTATAATCCCGGCACCCGCGCTTTACTTTTAACATTAAAAGTAAAGAGCGGGTGCCGCGATTATACAAAAAGTAAGAAATAGAAAAAAACATCTATTTCTTTACTTTTGGTATAATTGCGGCACCCGCGCTTTGCTTATAACATTAAAAGTAAAGCGCGGGTGCCGCGATGATACCAAAAGTAAGAAATAAAAAAAAACATCTATTTCTTTACTTTTGGTATAATTGCGGCACCCGCGCTTTGCTTATAACATTAAAAGTAAAGCGCGGGTGCCGCGATGATACCAAAAGTAAGAAATAGAAAAAACATCTATTTCTTTACTTTTGGTATAATCGAGGCACCCGCTCTTTACTTTTAATGTTAAAAGTAAAGCGCGGGTGCCGGGATTATACCCAGAGTGCGCTCGCCACGACGCCACAATGCCGAGTTTTCTCTTTTAGAGCCGTCCCACTTGGACGCTGGCGTAAAAGGTTTCTTATCTTCTTTATGGGGCCATCTGTTTGGACCCATAAAGAAAATAAGAAACCTTTTACCACAGCAGTAAGTCAAGGAAGCCAGTCCAAGTGGGACGGCTCTAAAAGAGAAAAGAGTACGTCACTAACACCTCTTTTTCAATGGCTGGCCACCGTTTAGCATGAACGGTGACGCCAGTCAATGGAAAAGAGGGGCGGGGCTTAACCTCGCTAGTGAAACTTACTGTAACTCATTAAATCTCGCCAGCGAGACTGCCCATGTTCGCAGACTATGCTAGCCGAAACCTAAACAGGAGCGCTCCGCTTGTGATATGTCAACTGGGGTTTTTTCAGGACCATTGGGCACAGATGCAGTACCAACTGTACAGCTGTTTACATGAAAGCAGAGGTCAAATTGGGCATGATCTGAGGAGCATGTTCTGCAAATGTAAAGGGTGCTTGGAAGGCAGAATTGCCTTTAATTGATGTAAATGTGCAAAACTGGTTAATCTGTAAATGTAAAGGGTGCTTGGAAGCCACTATTGGCTTTATTTGATAGGAGTCTCTTGAAGCTTCCTGGTGACAAATGTTAATTCTACTTTGAGTGGTATTGAAAGTGTTACTAACTGAGCTATGAAGTGTGTGCTTTTAAAGCATAGTTATTAAAAAACCCAGTCTTTGTATTACTAAAATCTATATCTTAAATTCACTTTTAATCGTACTCGTCTTTGGACATTTGGTAGCAGCCTATCGTATACTGTGTGTAATGCATGTTTAAAATACCAACTTACATATTCACAGTGCTTTCTGTCACAAGCTAAGATCTTGTAGCACTAAGCATACACAAGTCACTGTTTTCTACTGCACCAACCAGGATTTAGCTCTGTGGCTCTCTGGTCACACACACTTCTGTAGAACATGTACTAATAGAGTTTTCATAATGTATGATAAGTCATTTTCTACTGATTAACTTGTATTTACTTTTTACTTAAATTGTGTTATTTTATAAGTAGTTAGCTGATTGTGAAAGACCAAAAAAGTCACATCATATATATGTTTTAACCATGCCTTTGACCCAGCTCCCACTCTCACTACCCCTGCCCCATTGTATTTACAATCACAGTTCCCATACTTTTATAAATACACTTTGACCGCTGCATGAAAACATGCTGCCTCCTGCACAGTATGCACACGCACTTACTGGTAATTCTTGTAGACAGAACATGATCACGGACATGCACACTTGATGTCAGTGAGGATCAACAAATGGTGTTTCTGTGCTGACTATATGCAGCTCATGCACTGACTCAGTTACAGCTGGCAACTTCTGACAACAAGTGAACAATTCTATTCAGCATGCATTGAGCATGATACGCTCAAGGAGATGTATCACAATGACAAAAATAATAAAGGGCTCGGTGCAGCCCCATTCCTGTCATTTCTATACCCAACTATCAATTTATGCGCACGCTCTTTTTTGGGTAGTGCAGAAGCTCATATTAAATTTTTTATGACTCAGTGCACATTTATGAAGTTGTCTAACATATAAAGTTTTGCCAAAGTCTGACACATGCACAGCTATACAGAACATTCTGCGACTGATGAAAAAATGTTTGCATGCAGCTGCTCTAATCATAAGTGAGGCTTTTGCAGAGAGTGAAAATTGTGAATATAAAAATTATAAAATTGAGCTACACCTGTGCCAATGATGCCACTATTTGCACAAGCACAAGTTGTTTATGATGGGTATCCAGGTTTAACTGTCTAATGTAAAATCTTTGAAGACCCTTCCTAATTTGTTCTCTGGTATTTGAAATGTGATATTCTCTGTTATGTAATGCACAGTAATGCGCTATAAAAATATTGTTAACATAACATCTAGAGCCGAGAGAAAATGCAAACTCATGAATGAAAGTATGATTTAACCACAAAAATGACAACACTTGTTTTCCAAAAATGTTGATGACCTCCATGCTACTAACACCTGAACAATTAAGAAATAAAAAACAGTATACTACTAACAATGCTAAATGAAAAGAGTCTTCACAGTAAACTGAGACAGCCTAAAAATCTTTATGGTGCAAAAACACAAGAATGTGAAAAGTCATTACATTCACCGTTATTTAGCTCACTGCACCATCCCAGCTCAGAACCTGGCTATATGCAAATCAGTCTGTCCCTGGCCCAGTGCATCATGGGAACAGGGCAGACTAAACTACCAAGCCAATTCTTCACCAGAAAGGAGACAAGCTTCCGGGGACCGGATTCTGGCATTTCAGCCGTCGTCGGCCCGGCTTGCTTGAATCCTGATGGTGCAGTGAGCAAGGGACTCATGTCTGAGTATACCCTGCCACACCTATAGTGGCCAAAAACGATTCAGAAAAGGGGGTGGTGATGAACAGAGTGTCTGAATTAAGCAGACCACTCTTACCCAGTCCAAAGATCAGGGCTTGATCCATCATCGTTATTTAGCTCACTGCACCATCCCAGCTCAGAACCTGGCTATATGCAAATCAGTCTGTCCCTGGCCCAGTGCATCATGGGAACAGGGCAGACTAAACTACCAAGCCAATTCTTCACCAGAAAGGAGACAAGCTTCCGGGGACCGGTTTCTGGCATTTCAGCCGTCCTCGGCCCGGCTTGCTTGAATCCTGATGGTGCACTGAGCTAATTTGCATATAGCCAGGTTCTGAGCTGGGATGGTGCAGTGAGCTAAAAAACGGTGTTGGATCTAGCCCTGATCTCTTGACTGGGTGAGAGTATTCTGCTTAATTCAGAAACTCTGTCCATCACCACCCCTTGTTGTTAAATATTTTGTCCACCCTAAGCGTGGAAGGGTATACTCAGATGTGAGTCCCTTGCTCATTGCACCATCAGGATTCAAGCAAGCCGGGCCGACGACGGCTGAAATGCCAGAAACCGGTCCCCAGAAGCTTGTTTCCTTCCCAGTGTAAGAATTGGCTTGGTAGTTTGGTTTGCCCTGTTCCCATCATGCACTGGGACAGGAACAGACTAATTTGCATATAGCCAGGTTCTGAGCTGGGATGGTGCAGTGAGCTAAAAAACTGTGTTGGATCTAGCCCTGATCTCTTGACTGGGTGAGAGTATTCTGCCTAATTCAGAAACTCTGTCCATCACCACCCCTTGTTGCGTCTATGTTAAATGCGCAGGCACCTCTAAGAAGTGCTAGCTGTAAATAACAAGTTAGTGATGTGTTGTAACAGACAGAGCTGCCTAGTTTGGCGCTGGAGAACCGGGATCGAGTCTCGGCATCAGCGCTTCAAAAAAAATACCTATTGTAACAAATAAAAATAAACTCATAACAAATCAAATTAAACAATGTCAATCAAAACAAAATAGGAATGGAAACAAAATTACAAATCCTACAATGGCAATGGAACTCCCTTTGTAAATATAGGAGTAATTCAAAGAGAAAAGAGTGCGCTGGCCAAACCATGAAAAAACAAAAGAGTAGGGGGACATGTAACAGGAGCAGGAGCCTTGAAAGTGAAAAACACACCTAAAGGCAGGACAAATAGCAATGTTTCACCAATGAAAAGAAAGGAATTTAGAAAGGCACACAAAGGGACATTGCAAAGCTATGGCTGTGATGAAAGTCCATAGAGTGGATACAGCATGTCTCGAAGAGAAAGCGCATGCGCTGCCTAGACGAGTCCTAAAAAGGAGGGATGAAGGGGTAGATGGGTTGCCGCCCTGTTTGCAAAGGCATGCTGGTGCTCCTTGATTGACCAATATATCCTTAACAATGAAGGAGGATACCTGGAATCTTTGATAGAGAGTGAATAGGTCAGATGACAAATGATGATGTGGCTAATAGACAGCAAACTGGTTGGAAATGTCAATGCTTATCGTTAGTTGTAATGTGATCAAACTCCGACAGGAACTATTGTTTGAGCTAATTGTTTTCCCTTGTTGTACCACATATACAACAGCGGATGCTTCTGTGATGTTATGGCACAATGTAAAAATGCACCCCACAATAAGCATTGCACCATCTGCTCTTTGTTGATTTATTTATTGTCTATTACATAGAAGATGCATTTAAAATGGCCTTGTGGAGTTTGTCAACTAATACCAGTGAATGGTTTTCAGTTTATATGGGCACAATCTGCAGGTATCAACCAACAAATAAATCCCACTTAACAGTTTTGTTCAATAAAAACGGTGGAAAGATGATGATGTATACGTTCAATAATGAGAAAACAAGTTCAAGTATAGTAGTATTTCTTATTAAAAGTAGTATGAGTTTATGCTGAGACCCAAAAAAAGAACCACTATTAATGACTACAGGGAGAAGTAAACAGAAGTCCTATTCTTTCCAGCTCTTACCAGAATTTAATTTTCGACTCGTTTCTGGAGATGGATTGGGTGAAGGAAGGTAGTCCAGGTGAGAGGAGGTGGACTGTGGCTTGTCCTTCAGTGATACCTCTGTGGATTCATCGATGAACCAGGTGAGAGGAACTCCACATGCTGGTTGTTTGTACCTGGCATGCTGCAGGGCATCCATCATCCAGCGTATTTCCCGCCACATCTCTTCCATTTGCTGTTGGAGCCAAGAAAAAAGAAAATATTAGGATACCATTACGTTATGCACCAGAAACGAAACCTGCTTTAACCCCTTGTATGCTGATGATGGAACCGCTCCGTCATCAGCTGCGGTGGCGCTGTGCTGATGACGGAGTGGTTCCGTCATGGCCCGCCCGCCCGCCGCTCATGCGCGGCCCGAATTCCGCGCATGCGCTGAGCGTTCTATTGAGCGGGCAGGGCCATGATGGAACCACTCCGTCATAAGCACAGCGCAACCGATGCTGGTGACGGAGCGGTTCCGTCACCAGCATGCGCCCGCCGCTCTTCCGCCCCGCCCCCTTAGCACTGTGGTGGAAAAGCCGCCGCAGTGAAGGGGTTAAGAACAAAATGGTTAGTGATTGGGCAGTGTATGAAATATAACATAATTTGTGCCTTATAAATAACAGACTCCGTTGTTTCATAAAAATTATAAATAACATCAGGCACTCCCACCAGCACAGTTGTAAGGCAATTCATTACAAAGACTACTGGAATAAACAATAATATGAATCTAGACAATGATTGGTCAAAACACACATAATGTCCTTATTTTTGTCATATACCAATGATGAAATACTAAAACATAATAAGAATGGAAATATGAAACTTTTGAGTTTTCTTAGCAACTAGGTGCAGGCACATCTACAGCTTTCAAATCAAAATATGTACTGAAAAAAGGCAGACATCCAAGCTAAGCCAATGCTGACAGCCTCCATATGGTCAAAGGACAAGCCTAAGTTTATGAGGGCCAGTTCTTCAGGAACCAGGCTTTAAAGGTCAACAATAGAATGGGCGGGCATTGCATTTAGTGCTGCCCATCATCAGGTCTTCTGTCAGAGGAAACCAGATGGACATGGAGGGGATGTAACTGAAAAAAACAGTCTGGCAAGTCTTTGACCATAAGAAGGCTCTCTAAAGCGGAGTCAAGGTGACGGTGCACAGCACATACTCAACCAGTTGATCATGAGATCAATACCCAAGGATTGTGGACCGCAGGCCCACAGAAGGCAAAGCTCCTGCACTTCAAGCTGAGCTGCGTTATGATTTTTTTTAATGTCAAATAGACCCTAGGACTTAAAGACAGATTTAATGTGTGTAACTAGGAGCACCTGGGAAAGGGCTCCTACCCCGCAACTTCACCATTTTAATTGCCCATATTTTTAAATCGCCGCAGACTGTAATTACTGTCACAATTATTTTACCCTGCACTCACCGCTTTTAAACTGCACGTTTCCCCGGTCCACTGCCGATTCTTCGGTTTGTGTGGAGGGAACAGGAAGTGAAAGCTACTTCTGGCAGACCCTGCAAGTCAGCTGACCAGTAGCTGACTCTCCCCTCTTCATAATTAGGATGCCACTTGCTTCGCGCAGTGGACGCGCGCAGCGGGCATGCCAAAGGCAAGCCCGTCCGTGCCTGTCCGCGCCCGACCGGGACCAGGGGCCACAACCCCTGGCCCAAATCCTATAGACAGACTGATGTACACATCCTGCCAATACTGACTCAGCATCCCCCCAGCTCGCCAAGGTTGTACCCTAATCCATACAGGCCGATGGGTAGGGAAATGTCTCTGTTGTGGCTTTTCTGTTGACACCACACAGGGACTAGTAACTATTCCCTCGAGCAAAAATAACAAAACCTGTCCAGTGGCTACAACTGGCACCTTTTAAATACCAACTGCAGCTCACTCCCAAGGCACAAAGCTGACATTTTCGATCTCCTGACCGACGAACAACCTGATGCACTGTTTTTAAAAGAGACTTGGCTGCATGAGAGCACGGGTCCGGTTGTTGCCGCATCTCTGCCATCGAACTATGCCATAGTTAGGAAAGACCGAAGCCCCAAAACTGGTGGGGGCATAGCCATCATTTTCAAAAAAGATTTTCAGTGCAAATTTGAACCCCTAGCCCTTACAAATTGCGAAACAGCACTTTTTAAATTGGCCCTAACCCAGAACTTCACCTTTTCGGGTATAATAGTTTACCGTTCGCCTGGACCCACAGCTTCCTGGGCAGCTTCTTTTCCTAACCTTATAACCTCTCTGCTCATGAACTCAGCCAACCTCTCAATCCTAGGTGATTGAAACATACACCTGGAAGACATTACTAACCCTACCTGCATAAATCTTGTATCTGATTTAGCTGCCATGAACATCAATCTTCTCAACTCCGGCCCTAAACACAAAGCAGGTCACTTACTAGACCCCATTTTTTCCAATCTATCCTGCATCTGCTACTCTCCTGCACTCCCATTATGCTGGTTCAACCATTTTTTAACTAAGTTCAGCTTAAACCCACCAATCAATCCTGAGATCTTCTTTCCCTCCATTCGGGTAACTTAAAGAGACTGGAAAGACCTCAACCTGACTTAAACCACCTCCTAGGCTCCAATCTACCCATCACTGACCTAAGGGTGAAAGCACTTTCTGAGACCATACACAAGTGGCTTTTGAATGCTATAGACACCTGTCTTCCCCTTTCAAACAAATAGATCGGCAATCATTGTCCGCCTGCGCCATGGTATACCGACACACTTAAAAAAAGAGAAAGCAAAATAGAACGGAAATGGGGAAGAGACAATGCTCCTGAATCTAAAAAGATATATAAAAAGGCCAAAAAACAGTACCATAGTCTTTGTCACTCAGCCCACGCCACGTTCATCTCTACAGCCGTATCGGATGCTCTGCACAGTCCAAAAACACTTTTTGGCACAGTCAAGCAGCTGGGCGGCTCTGAGACCTTAGCGAGACCTCCACTCTCAATAAAAGTCAATGTGAGGATCTCGCTATTTTTTTGTTCAGAAAGTTCAAAAAATTCACTTAGACCATGTGGTCAATTACTGCGGCACCCCCTCGCAGTCACAGCCTAAACCCTCCCCCCAGCACACACCTTCTCCACACTTGGCCAACAATACACTCCCTGACCAAGTCATAGCGCATGACACTCCACCTAACTTTCTGGACTCCTGGTCCCTTCTCAATGTAGACTCTTTCAAAGAACTCTTAGACAGTGTGAAATCCGACTCACCTAATGACCCTATGCCTATCTCGGTGCTCAAACAGCTGGAGACTCCTCATCTGTGTGTCATTATGGACCTTCAAAATGCCTCCCTACAGGAATCCTGCGTCTTGTCAGCCTGGAAGCACGCTATGGTGACCCCTCTTCTAAAAAAGCCCAATGCCGTCCCCGACACACCTTCCAACTACAGGCCTAACTCCTTACTTCCAGCCTTCTCGAAAATACTAGAGAAACATATCCACTCCCAACTCTCCAAATTCATAGAAACCAGTACAATTCTCCATCCATCTCAATCTGGTTTCGGTATGGGTTTCTCTACGGAAACTACACTATTAGGGGTCACGGAACGGCTACGGCAACATTTGAACGCCAGTGATACTGTCACGCTTATATTATTAGACCTAAACGTGGCGTTCGACACAGTATCTCATTCAATTCTTATTTACACACTGGTGTCATTTGGCATCTGTGGCACAGCTTTAAAATGGCTAATTTCCTTCTTGGCTAATCGTACCTTCCAAATCTTCTCTGTAATTGCCAGCTCTGACGAACACTGATTACCTCATTGACTGCCCCAGGAATCCATCCTTAGCCCCTTGCATTTTAACCTTTATGTCAGACCCTTAGCTGACATTGCAGAAGAGGCAGGGATAACTCTCTTTTCCTACGCTGATGATTCTCAGATTATCTTCTCTCTCTCTAATGCTAATATCTGTGCCTTATCCCCCCTTCAGGTTGGATTAGGGAAAATAGCTTCATGGAAACACACCAACTATTTAAAACTAAATCGAAATAAAACTGACGTCCTGATACTTGGCAAAAACAAAGATTCATGGAGCCCACAGCACTGGCCCTGTGAGATGGGTGCACTTCCCCGGCCGTTTAGCCACATCCAGAACCTAGGCGTAACCATTGATGATTCGCTCACCATGCACAACCAGGCAGTCAAGGTTGCGGCCACATGTTTCACTATTCTAAAGTGGCTCAGAGAAATCATCTGGATGCTGCCAGAGCCCACCCAGAGTACAGTAGGCCAAGCCCTTATCACCTCACGGCTGGACTATGGAAATGCTCTATACCTTGGATCTAACAAGACTGTGACGTGCAGGTTACAAATGGTACAAAACACTGCAGCAAGACTTCTCTGCAGGGTCCCCAGAGCCTCTCCCATCTCCAGCCACATACAGAATCTTCATTGGCTCAGGGTGGAGAACTGGATCAAGTTCAAATCCCTGAGCTACATGTTTAAAATTAAGACTGGCAAGGCACTACAGTACCTATTATCTTTGGTCAACCCCTATGTGTCTTCTCGCCACCTCCGCTCATCAACCCACAAGAATTTCACTGTACCCAGATTTAAACTATCCAGGATGGGAGGCAGATCCCCTCACCTATCTGGAAAGAAACAGTCTACACCCACTTCCGTAAAACCCTGAAGACCTGGTTGTTTAACCAATAATTCTCCCCAAGCCGCTAACATTCCAGCCAGTACACCTCAGCACCGGGAAACCCTTTTTGGGCAGCTGTTGCACCTTACAAATGTAACTAGTAAATAAAATAAATAAATACATTGAATATTGACTGATTGAGCTCCCACTTACTATATCAACATTATTATAGTCAGGACTAACAGCTGTTTGTAATTGCAGATCTAAATACATCAGAATAGAGATAAGACTAGAATAATTTCTGTTTGCTAGATGTGTCATATTCAGTAGTGATGGACTGCCTTGCATCAGTGTTTACATCCTTAGACATGGTAGAAGCTATTAGGCGTTCAGGGTAGTAAACAATGTGGTGAATTAGGGTGGAAGTTTGTACGCAATAAAATAAAACCCATTCTGAAAATAGGGGTCTGCTATACAAACAATGGCCGCAAATTGTGAACAGTATTTTTGTACCTAGTGTGAGATTTTGGAAACCAACCTATGTTGTAATTGATTGGTCCACAAAATTCCCATTCAGAGTGGGTAACAGTTTGACTTAACTCATGAATATTAATAAGGTATACTGTAAATTGTGACTTACTTTGATTGGATGCAATCGTATGGATGGCGGCCTGATGGGGTCAGCAGACCACCATGCCTGTGATCTCATTTAATACAGTAAACAATTGTTTAAAACACTGCCTATTTTCCTTAAAGGAAAGTAGTCTTCATTCAAAAACAAAAGATTGTTTGAGAGTAGGAAGTGGTCCCGGGACACCTTCTGAACTTGATATCATCCGAACTTGAGACCATTTAATCACCAATAGTATACCCCAAGTACTGCACTTGAGATGACGCGATCGTGCAGTTGGCAGAATTACTGGTGACTGTAAAAGGGATGACAACACAGCTTCAAGAAGTTGCACATGGGAGGGCAAATCCTCAATGTAGATGATAATGTCAACTCAGTGGATCACTGACAGAATATCAATGATCAAATATCGAGCTGGCAGAATATCAATGACAAAATATCGACTACCACAATATCAAATTCCTATCTACAAATAGGTAAGTACAAAAGATCCAATCCTAAATATCGTTGTAAATAATATGGTTTGCTAAAATATCAATTTTTTGGATTTCCCTAAAATTAATGTAAAATTAATGAAATAAACTATATTTAACTAAAACATATTCAAAAATACGTAAATAACCTTAGAATTAATAAATAATAAATACAAGTCAAAAATAAAAATAAACATGCATTGTTTATTACACAAATATTAACGTAATAATATTAAAAAGTAATTAAAAGTTTTAATAATTAAATGTTAAAACATATTTGTTAATCTAATTACATTTATATATATAAATACACTTATAATATAAATATAAAGATAAATTATATATAAGTTAAAACATTAAAATTAATTTAATTATTTTTTTTATATTTTACACTACATTAAATATAACAATAGAAAAGAATTGCATAGTGTAAAAGATAACCTTTCTATTTCCACTCCAACAGGTGGTACAGTAGGGAAAATGGTGGATAGTGGGTAATTAAAAACTACTATTCCCACTCCAGCGAGTGGAACAGTTGGGAAAGCATTGGAAGGCGGGAGGGTAACATTTACTATTACCACTCCAGTGAGTGCAACAGGAGGGATAGAGTTGGATAGCGGGAGGGAAAAAATTACTATTCCCACTCCAGTGAGTGCAACAATAGGGAAAGCGTTGGATAGCGGCGGGGTAAAAATTACTATTCCCTCTTCAGTGAGTGCAACAGTAGGGAAATCGTTGGCTAGCGGGAGGGTATAAACTACTATTCCCACTCCAGTGAGGGCAACAGTAGGGAAAGCGTTGGATAGCGGGAGGGTAAAAATTACTATTCCCACTCCTGTGAGTGCAACAGTGGAGAAAGCGTTGGATAGCGGGAGAGTAAAAATTACAATTCCCACTCCAGTGAGTGCAACAGTAGGGAACGAAATGGATAGCGGGAGCGTACAAATTACTATTCCCACTCCAGTGAGTGCAACAATAGGGTAAGCGTTGGATAGCGGCGGGGTAAAAATTACTATTCCCTCTCCAGTGAATGCAACAGTAGGGAAAGCGTTGGATAACAGGAGGGTAAAAATTACAATTCCCACTCCAGGGAGTGCAACGGTAGGGAAAGCGTTGGATAGCGGGAGGGTAAAAATTACTATTCCCACTCCAGTGAGTGCAACAGTAGGGAAAGCGTTGGATAGCGGGAGAGTAAAAATTACTATTCCCACTCCAGTGAGTGCAACAGTAGGCAAAGCGTTGGATAGCGGAAGGGTAAAAATTAGTATTCCCACTCCAGTGATTGCAACAGTAAGGAAACTGTTGGATAGCGTAGGAGAATCATTTAATAGACGCACTCCTGGAATATAATGAATATTTATTAACAATTATTTATTTTGTAAAAATTAATTTACCTCCCACCATTTTCCCTTATAAACATCACCTACACTATTGTAACATATTAATACGTTAACATAATTAATTAACAATTAATTAATATACGAATTACAATTAACAATATAATTAATTAACACACTTACAAATTAATTGTTATTAATCAAAATCCAATGAATTACTAATTAATAAAAAATATTACAAATGTAACAATTACCAATTAATTATTATTAATCAATTTATAATTAATTATTAATGTTAATTAACAATATAAATTATTAAATATTAAATTATTAAGCAATAAAATATTACATACTTTTTTTTCAATTAAATTACTTCCCATCATATTCCCCTATAAACCCACAACCCGCTACAGAATTATATTACGCAAACATTTTTTAACATCAAATAAAGTCAAGTCAAACCACTTTATTCGATTAATTAAAATCATAAAAGTATACTATACACTATACAAAACATTACAAAATGTATTATACAATATAAAATACAATTAAAAAACATCTAAAAAGTCAAATTCATTTGTTAAAGACCAATAATCAATGTACATAGACTTATATTATATGATTAGACATTTACAGTAGAGCTGCCTGTCTAACCCTCCTACTTCTTACAGACGCAACTAGAAAGCTGGCATCTCTAAACATGATTTCAGGGGATTCCATCAATTGTAGGAACAATAATGCAGGTTTACATTGTATAAAGTCCATCTTTTTCATTAGAGGGTAAATAAACCTTTTTCTGGCTTCTTGAAATAAAGGGCAAAAGAACATGAAATGCGTGGTGTCTTGGGCGGAGAAATCATCGCATTTACACGGGGTTGCGTCTTCTAGCCTGATCCAACCCTGCAGATCCCTTAAAACCAGGTGAATTTGGTTGAAACAGAATTTAGTCAAAAGCCATCTGGGAAAAGGGTTAGAAACGATAGACAGATATGATGGCATTGCTAATGACGGAATTACCAAGAAGTGGGTCCTGACGGATGGTTTACATAGCTCCACTGCTTCTCGGTCTGCTTCGCTTCGCCTAACAAAATTTCTCTTAACCCACTCCAAATCAGCTTTACATAAGGATTCAGGATGAAGGTAAATCTCAGGGCGCCCCAGTTTCTCTGATGACAATTTTACGTACGACAGCCACTGGATATCCTTCATTCTATCTAGTTTAATACAATCCTTTAGAATCCTATGATTTAGAGTAAGATTCGGATTCAACCAAATTCTAATCCATAGCAAGATTGGGGCTATTTTAATTATATCGGTGATGTATCCTATGCCCAACTCAAGATGAACAGAATGGGTTGCAGTGGATTGTGGGAGACCAAGGAGGGCACGTAAGAATTTATTCTCTTCTGTCTGTATACAGTCAGGTTTACTGTACCCCCATATAGCTGCTCCGTACTTTGCAATTGCGATAGTTTTGGCTTCATATATAGCCAAAATAGCCTCAAAGGGTTTCCCCCCCAGTCGTTTGACAAATCCTGATATTGCAGCTGAAGAATTTCTCACAGCATTCACCTTTAATGAGAGCTGAGGTGACCACGTTCCCCTGTTGTCAAAGACAACTCCCAAATAGGTGAACACTTTCACCCTGGTAATTTCTTCTTCCCCGCAATAGAAAGATCTAGCAGTACCTTTACCAGCCCCTAAAGACATAATATGTGATTTGCTATTGTTGAACACTAGGTCCAGAGAGTTCATAAAGTTCCCAAATGAGTTCAGCAGTCTATGTAAGCCCAAAGGAGTCCTTGCCAATAAAACGGCATCATCCGCATAGAGAAGCACCGGAACCGGTGATCCTCCCATACGCGGAATGTCGAGTGTAGCTGTTAACAAATTGGCTTCGAGAGAATTTATATACAAGGTGAACAACATGGGAGCCAGGATACAACCCTGTCGCACCCCCCTTCCGGACTTAAAAGTAGCCGTACATTTCCTCTCTTGCGTCATCCTTATTGAGGCTTTCCGATCTTTATGTAGCTCGGCCAGAAAATACACGAGGGGCCGGTCAAGGCCCATTTCCAACAGCATAGTCCACAGCCTAGACCTATTAACTAGGTCAAAGGCCGTGGACAAATCCATAAAGCCCAGGAAAATAGAGCCCCTAGCTGCCCTCGTATATTTGGATATTATTAGGTGTAAATTGAGGCATTGGTCCTCCGTGCCCCTCCCAACTCTAAAACCATATTGGGCATCGCACAGTATGTCTTTTTCCAAAGCCCAATCTGTTATCTTTGCTAATATAACCTTTACCAGTATTTTAAAGGAGGACTCAAGTAATGATATAGGCCTATAGCATTTAGGGTATCCCCTTTGGCCCTTCTTAAAAACCGGGATTATAGTTGATCGAGACCATGATTGAGGAAATCCCGAAATGGCCGAGGTGTTGAAGACAATAGTCAAAATCTTTCCCCAATAGGTGGAGTCAGCCCCCGCGGTGCCCTCTATTGCTTTAACAACTTCTGCTAAATTAAAATTTACAGGTATAATTGGGGGATTAATGATGGGAACCTCAGAAATTTCCAGCTCCAAATCACTCCCATAATTTTTTTTAAAATGGCTTAACCAATCCTCCTCTGCAATATTTAATTCCAATGCAGAGTTCGGATTGCCAGAGAACAGTGGAGTATTAATTATAGACCAAAATTTGGCACTATCTTTCAATGTCGCTTTATCCGTTAGATGAGCCCACACTTCTTGTTTTATTTCATTTTTCCGTGCCAAGTCGGCTCTTGAGTACTCTTTCCTAAGCTGAGCGACTAAACCTTTATTCCTAGGCCGTTCGTTTAAAGGCTTTGTTAAAAATAAATTATGTGCTTTGGTACATTGATGATTAAACCAGTCCTGTGCTGGTTTATTTTTCCCTTCTTTGCTATTTATTGTAAGTTCTTTAGCCACCTGAGAACAAATGGCTTCAAACGAGGTAATTACATCCCCCCCACGAGATTGTGGGTCCGCACATATGTTTAGTTCCTGCGCAGCCTTAGTCGTAATAATACGAAAGAAGTCTTCTGGGGTAACCTTACTCCAATTTAATCTTCTGCCCTGATCTTTTGTTTGTACCTCAGCTACGACCTTCGGCAAATCAGTTTTATTTAATAAGGAAAATCCATTTATCAATTCAATTACCACCGGGTTGTGGTCACTGAAAGTAGAGTGTATAGCATTACAAAAAAGTACATATTTTAGAAGTCCAGAGGAAAGAAATATATAGTCTATTATTGACTCACAGTCCCTAGCAACATACGTCGGGGTACGAGCACTCTTATCGAAGAACCCTGCCTCAAACAAATCATTGTTGGACAGGAGTATCTCCAGAGCTTCCCCCTTAGAATTATGCTCAAAATGCTGAGGGCATGTAAGATCTGGTCCATCACTATCAATATTTTGACAATTAAGACTACAAGGATGTACATTAAAATCGCCCAACAAAATATAATGGCAAAGAGTGGTTTGCTTCTCCTTATAAAATTTTAAAAAATCAGACAATGCTCATTAGGAGAATCCCCTTGCTGCGAGTTATAACAGTTCACCAGGATTAGTTTTGTATTATTCTCCAAACTTATTTCCAAAATAAGAAAGTTATGAGATGCACAGTCAACCCTTTTTAGGTCGAGCAGACCTACTCTCAATGCGTGAGCATTGAGAGTGTCTGCTTCAGACCTTTTGTGGCCCGTATTTAGGAATGTGGACAGCTACCAGACGCGCGCTTTGACGAGGTCAGATTTCACCTCGGGAGCGAGCGTCTGGTAGCTGCGCATGCGCGAAGCAAATCCCTTACACAGACACAAGCAGCCCCCACCCCTCTGCATGCACGCACACACACACAGGCGCGCGCATGCACACGCAGGCATACGACACACATACAGGCACACATACAGGCACACTATTCCCTACCTCGCATTCTCTCTCAATCACACACAGTCACGCATGCGCACACACATTCCCTAGCGCACACACGCACGCGCACACACACTCCCCCCCCCCTCCCCCACCCCTCCCAGGCATACACACAGGCACGCACGCACTTCACTTCAGCCCTGGGCCCCACTCACCGACTGCGCTCTTCCGGCGGGCTCCTCTCGCGCTCCGCTCCTCACGGCGCGGCGCTCCTCTTCTCAATCGGGGCTCCCTCAGGTCCGAGGAGCCCCGCAACAGGCGCCACACTCCTCCTTCTCCCCGGCCCCCTCCTGGGGACCCGGGCTACCTCGGACCGGCAGGGCGCTCCATGCGCCGGCGGATCGCGGACTTCGGGAGGCGGGACTTCCGGTCGGCCGCGACCGGATTGGCCGGCCGGCTAAGAGCTTCCGGGTCGCCGCGGGCAGCGCGGCGGCACCCTACAACATGAACTTGTTTTCTTTGTTTGCGTACTTGGGCAGCATTAGGTACTGTACATTTGGGACTGACATATTTCACATATCATCTTTAAGCAGGGGGAGCATGTAATTATACAAAATGTTTTATTGCCAAAAAGAATATTTTTCTATATCCTCATTTTTTAAACTATTTATACCGATACTTCATAAACGACGAAGCATTGCAAGGGAGTGTTATTTTTTCCCCAACAGCCCGTGACATAAGATGCGACCAAGACTATGAACTGGAGGGTACTTGTGGAAAGTTGACTTTCCTACCACCAAATGCCAGAAAGCTGGTGCTTAATCAACTGCGCTGGAGAGTTGGAGTTGACTGGAGAATTTGATTCTGTTCTGAGGGCGGCTGTAACTTTATCACTGTGTGGTTTTCACGATGGGCTCTCCTTCCCATTTCACAGTGGATCGAGAAGGTGATCGGCTGGCTCAGTAAAGTGTTTCTGCAGGACAAGACTGGCCCTCCCTCGACGCCGGAGTCCAGCAGCACGCTACGGCGGTGGCGCTGCCACGTGCAGAGGTTTTTCTACCGTATCTACGCGAGCATGCGCATAGAAGAACTGTTTAGCATTGTCCGAGGTAAGCCCTAGACACACCTGTTAATACTTTCAGCTGCAACCACCACCAGAATGCATCCTAAAAGTGAATCAAACTGCTGCACTTCATCCATTCATAACTGTACTGTTGATAAAATATAAACATCTCTTTCAAACTCTACTCTCTCCAAAGAGTGTACTGCTTGTACTTTTTCAGCGGTGAAAAATGACTTCACCTAACTAAAACAAACTATGAGTATATACTTCGAGCACTTAAAAGCATATACTGTAATTTTGCAGCTGCCTATAAACACTTGTAGTGACAATTCCTTCTTCCGCACAAACTATGCTCTGTGATTTGCCTTTCTTCTTCTAAATTACATCAGCTAATGACAATTGACAATTGTACAGCCGGCTCGTAAGCAGACAAAACTGTCTCCGTGTGTTGTAGCGGTTGCTGTAATAAGTCTTAATGAAAGTCTGTGCCGGAGAAGTGGTACTTATTGTTCAGCTCGGTGCCGTGGCTTTGCCGGCGCATGGAAGCTGTGCGGGGGATGCTGAACCGATGGCACTGCCCTGGAGGGCCTCATAAACAAATTGGGGTGCTATCGTCTATTTCCCCCTTTCTAAATCGTATCCCAGCTTTTCGATTTATTTGGTAGTGTTTTTTTTTATGTCTTTTTTTGCACCGTCTTACGTTTGACTTTGCAGGTCTGTTTGTAGAGAGCCAGGGGCTGACGGAAGTCTCTTCAGAGCCCAGGAAGTGACCACAAGTTGGGCACATTTCATGCAGTGTATGCCAGGTTGCGCTAGAGAGCCCCCCCCCTCCCCTTGTTGGCTGATCACCCCCTCCACTTTGTACTTAGCCCCCCTGCCGCCTTTTCCTACTCGTTCACTAATGCTGCCCAAACCACTTGATGCAGGATGCGCCCTCCCCCGCACATCTCCTGCCGAGGGGGGCCCGCACACTGCCCCGCACCGCCTCACTCCTGCAGCACTCTCAGCAACGAGAGAATCCTGAAGACAGGCTCCTGCCTCCGTGCGACATCCGGCTCGATCCCTCCAGCGCCACACAACCCCCACAAGGCACTACATCCCCAGTACTCTGTGTATTGTCGGCCTCACTGAACGCCACAGCATCACTCGTTCGCCATCACAACATCACTCGGCGCCACCACAACTGTGCAACCATTCAACAACAACTGGTTCAAATATGTTCTCTCATTGTTTCAAGCTTTATTACAAATGTAACAAAAAGATGTTAATATTTCACTTCTGTTCTTGGATTTTTCGTCACCATAAAATACACTGAACATAATCTTCACATAAGTTATTTACAAAAGTTTAAGCTATTGCCATTATAAATTACAATAACTTTTATTTAGGTATTCATTATTAAAAAAAATAAAAGCCATTGTTATTTGTAAGATCAATATATGTAAGTCACGTAAATACAACACATATTGCATTACAAATGCTATAGGTGTCACATTTGCGAAAGTTATAACTATTGGCATTGTAAATGACAAAGCTATTAAGTTTGCTGTTTTCAAAAACAAAATATAAATAAAAAATGTGTCATTTACAATACCAATAGCTCAAACTTTCCTAATGCAAGACCTATTGCATTGCAAATGCTTGTTACTTTTCCTCGTATGTTCACAGAAACCAAGAACATAAGGCCCCCTCTATCTCTCCCAGCCAGAGATCTCAATGCGGGAACGAAATAGGATGTAAAACCATCGATCCAGAAGTCACAGTCATTGTCCCATGTCTCTTGGAGAGCCACAATGTCATATTGTTTCACAAGGTTTAGCCAGTTGATATCATCCCTTTTGAAACGTAAACCAGCAACGTTCCAACTTAACATCTTTACCTTGTCTCCCACAGTTTTACTTATACTTTCAGGTTTACAACAAGTATTTTTAGGCCTTATTATGTTTTCTTCAGGCTCCGTGTGTTCCCTTGCTGCAGATGTCTCCCCCCCAGGCTCTCACAACCCTCACGTTAATCACACAACTCTAATCCAGATAGTGCATCAAATCTATTATGAGTGACAAGGTTAGACCCAAATTTAAAATAATTATCTCCTCCACAGTCCTGCACAGATCCTAAGGACCGGGTCTCGATAGGTGTGGGTAATATAAACGGTCTCATTCTCGCACTTTGCGGGGGGGCTCTACTTAGATGTGAGTAAGAGTACCCTAAGGGGTGCACACAAATACTATTTACATCAAACGACATAGAGGCTGCCCTTAACTAAAACTGTAGCAACATGTTGTGGGTGTCTAAAATTTACAATTATGCATTCCCCACTACACATCTTCCTAGAAGGCCCGATCCAATTTGCCCTTCTGGTTGATATAATTTCTGTAGCAAATTTTGTTGGAAAGCCACATGTCCTATTCAGCCATGACACAGTTTTATTCTTAAGAGATTCGTGTGTTTCCTCATCTAGCTGGGCAGAACAGGGGTCAAAGACTGGTACATTGGTTAAAACCACTACATAAGGAACGCAGTCTGGCGGAGGATCTATAAATCTACTTCTCCTCCCCTGATTGCTTCTTAGTCCACCCTTTGGGCCTGGTTGAGTTTGTGGGCCTGCGCTAGTTGAGGAAGAAGGAACGGGTATGCCTGCATTAGTTCTAGCTATGGGCTGGGAAGGTTTCTGCTGGTTTACAGCCAAAACTTCCTTCTCCACTCCAACTGCACCCTTCCCGGTAGGTTTTACTCTGTCGGTCAGAGCCAGTTGTTTTTCTAAAAGCACTCCCAACCTCTTTACTTCTGCCGCAAGAGTATCCAATTTAAGTGCTAAGGGTTGGACATACTCTTCTAGCTTAGCTTCAAATTTAGCTTCCAGAGATTGGACCAGTAGCTCAAACTGCTCTGGATTTAAGTTAAAACTTGCTGCATTGCTTCCATCCTGCGGGATGGTATCCACAGCGGGGATATGTTTAGCGGGTTTAGGGATATCAGCCCTTTTTTTACTATCCTTCCCCCCACGTTTGCTTTGTTGTTTCCTGCAGGATCTTATTGGTCTGAAGGTTGGTGGAACTACCTCTGTTTCACTAGAAGATGTGTTTAGATCTTCGACCTGCAACTCTGGATGAACATGGGCATCCTCTATCAAAACAGCCTGCGAGCCCATCCCAGTGAGGTCATATTCCGGAGGATCCACCACACTAGTAGTCACATTTAAGGCTACATCAGGTGGCCCCTCTCTACCTAAGGAGGCTCTCCTGTCATTATTAATTTTATGTACCATTTTGACCATATAATTATCAATGGCGCCTGCCCCCACTATAACCTTCTCACTTTTGGATTTAGACATATTTTGACCTGGCTATACAATTATTTGCAACTTCCGAACTTGTTATATAATTAAAGCAGTAAATGTCTGATCACACAGTTATATACAAAAATAATTAGTAATATAAAAAATGAGTAAAAATCTCACAGTACGAAGCCACTGAGGGCAGCGGCACGCAAAAATCAAAATCTGTGGCCCAGCCCAGTCTCCTTCTGTCCCGGACTGTCACAGACTGTCCGCCCTTAGTCTGGGCTACGTACGGCGCGTTCCGCGCGAGTCCCGCGGTTGCGTGAGGCGTTCCTTCCTTTTCAAGCGCCTCCGGGTGCGGTGTTGCTGGCGTCAGGTGAGCGCCACCGGGGCACCTGGGTAGTGTAGTCCGGCCGTTCCCCTCACGGCGTTGGCTGGACTCCCCCGGTGCGGCCGTTCCCCTCACGGCAATAGCGAGATGCAGGACACCTGGTAGGTTCCCAAGAAGCTTTCCCGGTGAGCGCTCGGCGCTCCTTCCTTTTCTAGCGCCTCCGGGCACGGTGTTGCTGGTGTCAGGTGAGGGCCGCCGGGGCACCTGGGTAGTGTAGTCCGGCCGTTCCCCTCAAGACGTTGGCTGGACTCCCCCAGTGCGGCCGTTCCCCTCGTGGCAATGGCGAGATGCAGGACGCCTGGTAGGTTCACAAGAAGCTTTCCTTTCATTTTTTAACATATAAATAATTAATTCTACATAATGATAAAAATATATATTATAATTAAATTACTTCCCACCCTATTCCCTATAAACCCACAACCCGTTACGGAATTAAATTACACAAAAATGAATTAACATAAAATTCATTACTTTTACAAAATTCAAACATACATTTCAAAACAAATACATACTTTTAACACATATACTAACACTTAAAACACAAAAAAATCGATATTACTAACTTCGATATTGTGGACGTCGATATTTCTTACCTGCATTTCGATATTCTGCACCACTATATTTTTGCAATTCGATATTCTGTCCATTCGATATCAAAAACTCGATATTCTGTCCAGTTGATATTTTTTACGATATTGTGACTAGCTACCAACTCAGTATGCAGCTGCAATGGTAGAATTGGGGATACGCCACAAAAAGCTGGAATGTAGTGGGGGCCCCATGCTTGACAAACTGTAAGAATCTAACTGCCAGAGAGCAAAAGCGATGAAAAATGCTTTTGGATTATATGACTCACTGAGGGGCTGTTAGAAATAACCCTTATTGAGGTCTAGGTTGCCAATGTAAGAAGCAATCTTAACGCAGTCAATGAGTTTGTTGACCCGGGGCATTGAATAAGCATCAAGGGTTGACATCTAATTTACACTTCGAAAGTTAATACAGAACCGTATGAATTTGAATGGTCTAAGGACCAGTACTGTGGGGATGTCCATTCACTTTGTGAGGTTTCACTTAAAGCCTGGAAGAACGTGCTTTCAAGCTTGCTTTCACTGCCTGACGGCATGCGTCAGGTATCCAAGAAGGTCTCAAGAAAACCTTGCATTCTGCAGCAAACATAGGAAGAGGAAATTACCTCTAATGATTGTTTTTGTTCTGGAAGGGGTTCTCTTCCTTCACACAAACAATCATTGAAACAATTACGTTTTTCAACTTCTATGTGTGCTACTGCAGCAAACATAGAAGTTGAAAAACTGTATTTTCCAGATTATTTTTGTTCAGGAAGGGTTCCCTTCCTGCACAAAAACAATCTCCCTACAACGCAGGCATCCTTGCACCATGGTGCATGGGTGACTGCACCGGCACATGGCAGCAGTTTGTGCACCAGTGCAGGTGGGAGCACCGAGATGTGACATATTGTTGTAAATATGTTGCATCCATGTGCTTTGAAAGTGACTCAGTGCCACGCAGCCAAACAGCTTGCGGAACACACTGAGTCACTTTCTTGTAAATCTCACCCTGAGTCTAGCAGAGGGGTCTAAGTGTAGCAGCTTTATAAGCCCAATGATGTGTGGGCCAGTCCCCATTCTGCATAGGACTACATATAAAAAGAATCACTATATAGAGTTGGTGGCCCACTCTGCATCTAATTACACCAATATAGCACAGACACCAGGTCGAATCTGAGGAATAAATGCAAAAAAGTTAAGGTTATTAGAGACTGCTCTACCAATGATTGAATCTGATTGATCAAGAATGACTAGCTTCTCCATTAGGGGGTGCAATCATTTAGCAACTATGCTGGCTAAGATATTATAATCTAGATTCATGAAAGATTTAGACTTGTTGGACCCACAGTCCATATTATCATTCCCAGGCATCAGTCGTATGGAGATTATGTCAACCCTAGGGGAAACATCACTTACAACACAACTTTTACCACGCAGTGCCTTTACAACACAACTTTTACAACGCAAACCATTACAACGCATTGCGCTGGGGGGCGCTCTAGGAAAGGGAATAGGTTTAATTTACTGTTCACCACCTTCCCTACTATCCACGGGGACTGGAGTTGGAATAGTAAATTAAACTATTCACTATCCAGCGCCCCAAAGCACTATGCGTTGTAATGGTATGCGTTGTAAAAACCCGCGGTGTAAAAGCATGCGATGTAAAAGCATGCGTTGTAATGTCGTACATCCCAACCCTAGTAGTAGATGGTAAGTGTATGATCTCCTACTCCATTCCTTGAATAAACAAAGAGCAGCCGCTCTACTCCCAGCTGCCACAATCAAAAGCTGAGACGGAAAAAGGGCATGGTCCCAGGCACAAACCAGCCACCAGGGACAGCAACACCAGCAAGGCAGGGGGAGCTAATGATGGTGCTCATCGTTGAAAGAAATTGGTAGGCACAATCATATCAATGAAAGAAGCTATGTGTGAGGAATAATCATCTTTTCTTCCCATGGTTTAATATTACAGTAAGTTTAGGAAAGATTTTGCATGTAAAACTTACAAAATGAGTAAACTGCTGAATAAAAATGTGGAGTTTCAGTGGGGGAGTGAATGTATGGAGGAATTTGAGTGGGTGACAGAGAACTGAGTCATACCCCATGCCTTCAAGCTTATGATTCCAAGTGTGACAATAAAGTGGTCTGTGATGCCAGCGTGAAGTATTCAGGGCCTCTTCTTATACAAGTGAGAGATGGTCAGGAGAAATTCATAGCTTGTATCTCAAGCCTATTAAGAAATGCTGCATGTCATTTTGCAGTCATAGAAGGAAATCACTAGTGGTTTACTGGACTGTTAACAGACTTAATTTTTTTTATTGGGGATGAAATTCACTGTCTAAACAGACCACGAACCATTGGTCGAGGTTTTCTTGAGGAAAGGTCTTGATTGCAGCTCATCTCGCATACGTAGGTGGGTTGTAGGTTTACAGGAATATTGCTACATTGTGCTTCATTGTGCAGTATATCCTTGGTGCTGGAAACTGTGTGTGATTTGAGTGAGTCGGACGTGGAAGAAGATGTGGAAGAAGTATTCAGTGTGTGTGAGGTTACTTATGGAAGCATTGAAGAAGATAAATGGCTACAAGAATTGGAGAGAGATGACAAATTAAAGCAAGTGATAGGACTGCTGAAAATCTTAGTGAAAGAGGTATGTTGGATGTTGGTGGCAAGGCTTTTCTGTTGAAAGGGACAAGAATAGTACATCCACAAAGTTTACAAAATAAACTATTGCTGTCAGCTCAGCTCAGAGATTTCTAGTGGCCTGCACTTGACCATGATATTGAGTGTATGATTAGAGAATGGGTTGAATGTGTGGCGTGTGACAAATGTTTGAGAACCACTAATACACCAATAGTGTGTAGGAAGCTGCCGTCCTATCCATGGGAAAAGGTCACCATGGATATTTTGGGACCTGTACAGGGTTAATATGCAACTCCATATGCACTGGTCTTGATGGATCTATACTCAAGGTGGGTAGAAGTGTCGTGTTTAGGAGACTTTCCCTCAGCAGCTGTAATAAGGTTTCTAGAAAACATATTCAAGAGGGAAAGTAATCCCTGATATTCATTCGCAGACAAAGGGGTACAGTTAATTAATAATTCACAAGACATCAGTTTTGTATCACCCTAAGATGAATGATGCAAGACATTGAAGGAGGGGATACAGTTGACCAGAATGAATTGTCTAGATTGGGCAAAATAAATTTTCTGATGAACAGTTGGGTAGCGCATGTCTTCGCACTCCACCACAGGTATATCTCCTTTTGAACTATTCAACAGTTTGACTCCTTGTACAAAGGTTTGCCTAGGATGGATGACTTGGAATAAAGGGTGTGTGAGCAATGTCCCAGGAGAGTGGAAAGAGAAGAAGATGAACTTACAAAAAAGAAGGAAGGAGAGGTGTGACAAGCAACAAAATGTGAAGGATGTGGTAATTAAGGAGGGAGGTGGTGTAAAAGTAAAAACATGCAGAGGGTGGGGTGATTGATCTAAGTTCACTAAAAAGCTGCAGGTTGCCAACCTTTTCAAAAAATGGTGTCAAAACCCATGATGGCAGAATTTGGAACAAAAGTAGGATTGCAGTACTTTGTCGTGTTTCTTTGAGAAATGAGAGGAAGAGAAAAAACGATCTTTACAGGAAAGAAGAATGAAGTGGAAGCTAAACCTGAGATTGTAATATTGATGTGTATGAAAAGAGGAAGAGTGGAGGAGTTATGAAGAAACCCTCCTAATTACAGGATTTTGTTGCACATTAGGCAGGGCAGTTTTTTCCAGGATGGTGTGATCTTCTGTTCTATTGTTAATTTTCACTATGTTATTTTCAGTGGTAACACTTGGTCATGCTGAGCTGTGGGTTTTATTATGAGATGCTCTTAACAATAGAGGAATTGTTCCCAGCTGAAGAATTTAGCCAATACTACAAATGAAGTGAAAACCTTTTTTATTTTATTTTATAAAAGAACCCTCACTCACCAACCTAGTTGGTGACATGCTTCCTCATAGGGTTCCCACCGAGAGGCCGAATGCCACCCGGGTGTGCTACAACGCCTGATTACAGGGGAGCGGGATTTTTGTGAAAAAGTGAATGTGAGTGAAATTCTTGGGATAAAAATGTCTTTATTGTTCCCTAAATTTAATAATGGAACAATAAGGCAAGATTAAAAACAACAGGGGACATCAAATGTGGCTAAATTGTCCTATGACATCCAAACAGTGTGTTCAGTAAAGTGAATCGCGGTCTACATGTTTCAGCCTCAATGTGCCAGTTTAGTGAGGCTTTCCTCAGGATCAAAAGTGGCATGAGGGATATGAACACGCTAAGGTGCACCCGCCTCTGTGTCACTATACAACCGCAAACTTACGGTTATCCTTTTAGCATTCTTTGAAAGGCATAGGAAAATGTTATGGCGCTCTATGGTTAGGCACAATGGATCCTGTCGGGAGGGCATAGGCTGATGTCAAACCTTCATCAAGCCGATACGCCCGCCTCAAGCACCTATGGTCTGCCCTGAACAGGTGCCTGAGGTGGGTGTGTCGGCTAGATGAAGGTTTGACATTAGCCTAAGCCCCCCCGACTCGTCAGATCCTAGTCTCATAGATGGCCTCCTGAACACTCTCATTTAAGGTATTGTTGTCTGGGGTTGACACATGGTAAGCAGCGTGCATTTCTCCAGAGAGCACAGGCACAATGTAAAGATTCCATCCTCTGTTGGCCAATGTGAAGTTAGGTGCACACTGATCAAATACTGTGAAAAAATAAGGTGGGTATTCCCCAGACATGTGATTTTCTTATACTGAGGCTGGTACATACAGCTCCTTGCAGACACAGTCCTTAACCCATACAGCAACTGACTCACCCACTCACTCATCCATGCGGGGAGTCACACACCCCTCACGCACCCACAAAGACATTCATACACCCATACAGGTACTCTGACAACCAATGAATCACCCATATAGCCACTCAAGTGCCCACTCACCAATCCATACAGCCACTTAGACACCAACTGGCAGACTGATGCAGACATTCAGAAAACCTAGTCACTCACACATACATTCACTGAGATAACCTAATCTCTCACTTATACAGTCAGGCATACAGACATTAAGACAACCTAGTAACTAACACATACATTCACTGAGATACCTAATCTCTCACTTATACAGTCAGTCACACACCCACTGATTCATCCAAATAAGCACTCATACACCCACAGATTCATCAATACACCTTGGTATATATATTTAACACTCATAAACTTGTAAAACCACTCACAGTCACTGTATGATGTCATCGGTGCCTACGTTGCATAAATGAATCTTCTCTTATTGACTGAGAGGATTCACTGGCTAATAGTAATGGGAATTCAAGCAAGAGAGAGCAAGTCAGTGAATGTCATGTGTTTAATGTTTAACGATATGTGTGTGTTTGAATCTACATACTATATCTAGGGGAAATGAAACAGCAGCTTTTGTATAATTTATGGCCAAAGGGGCAATTTAAAATGTGAACAACAGAAATGTACCATCCTCAACCCTTCACATCCACCCTCCCTCATGGTCCACCACCCAGTAGAAGACTACTCTCACCAGAATGCTCTCCACTCACTATCAGTTATGGTCTCCATTTAGGTGTTCTATCCAACATTAAGAAAACTTTATAGGACTTCCATTTGCCTCCTAAGGTAGGACTAACCTGCTCAAAATTGTGCCAGATTCCTCTGCTGGACACATTTGTATATGACATTACCATCCTTTGAGGCATGACAAGTAGGCAGAAAGGCCCTGCATAGCAAGATTAAGGTATCAACAGTAAACAAAGCATATAAAAGTTTCATAAAGTTATCTGAGGAGGCGATGTTCTCTTCTTGGCGGCAATCAAAGACACTGTGTTGACAATCAAAGGCTGGTAGGCCATCAATGTTAAGGTTCCCAAGGCAGGTTAATTGCATAGAAGTAGGAATTCTCAGATGAGGGCAAGGCTCTGTCTATGAATTCTCTGAAGGCAAATGCCTCAATCTGATGCTGGATGTGACCTTTGTGGGCGCTAGTCAAGTCAAGTCAAGTCAAGAGATTTATATAGCGCGCTACATACCCGGAGGGTCTCAAGGCGCTTGAAGGAGGGAGGGGAGTTATTTGTCGAATATCCAAGTTTTAAGTTGCTTTCTGAAGGCTAGATGGTTCTGAGTGAGCCGAAGGTGAGTGGGGAGTGAGTTCCAGGTTTTAGCTGCGAGGTAGGAGAAGGATCTACCTCCCATGGTGGTTTTATAGATGTGAGGTACGGTAGCAAGGGCTTGGTTGGAGGATCGTAGCTGACGGGGGGGGTGTAGAAGGAAAGACGTGTGTTGAGGCATTCGGGTCCAATTTCATAAAGTGCTTTGTGTGCGTGGGTTAGGAGTCGGAAAGTGATCCTCTTATTGACAGGGAGCCAGTGTAGGTTTTTCAGGTGACAAGAGATGTGGTCTTTACGCGGGATGTCTAGAATGAGTCTGGCTGATGCGTTCTGGATGCGTTGGAGTTTATTCTGGAGTTTTGCGGTGATACCGGCGTATAGGGTGTTTCCGTAGTCCAGGCGGCTTGTAACCAGTGCATGAGTGACCATTTTTCTGGTTTCGGTGGGGATCCAGCGAAATGTTTTTTTGAGCATGCGGAGAATGTTGAAGCAAGATGATGAAACGGCGTTGACTTGTCTGTTCATAGAGAGTGAGGAGTCCAGGATGACGCCCAGGTTCCGTGCATGGTCCGTCGGGATGGGTGCTTTTCCAAGGGCCTCTGGCCACCAAGAGTCGTCCCAGGCGGAGGGGGAGGTGCCTAAGATAAGGACTTCTGTTTTGTCTGAGTTCAGTTTCAGACGGCTGTGCTTCATCCACTCGGCTACTTCTTTCATTCCTTCATGTAGGTTAGTTTTGGCGGTGTTAGGGCCTTTGGTGAGTGATAGGATCAGTTGAGTGTCATCCGCGTAGGAGATGATGATGAGGTTGTGTTGGCGTGCGATGGCCGCGAGGGGGCTCATGTATACGTTGAAGAGGGTGGGGCTGAGTGAAGACCCTTGGGGTACGCCGCAGATGACTTCAGTGGCCTCTGAGTTGAATGGTGGGAGGCGGACTCTCTGGGTTCTTCCGGTGAGGAACGAGGTGATCCATTCCAGAGCTTTTCCTTGTATTCCGATGTTTCTGAGGCGCTGTAGAAGGGTGCTATGGCAGACTGTGTCGAAGGCTGCGGAGAGGTCGAGGAGGATGAGGGCGACTGTGTCTCCATTGTCCAAGAGAGTTCAAATGTCGTCTGTTGCTGCGATGAGGGCGGTCTCCGTGCTGTGTTTGGCTCGGAAGCCAGACTGTGAGGAGTCGAGGGATTTGTTGGTTTCGAGGAAGGCGGCGAGCTGGTTGTTGACAGCTTTCTCGATGACTTTGGCTGGGAATGGAAGGAGCGAGATGGGGCGGTAGTTTTTGAGTTCGGTGGGGTCCGCTGTGGGTTTTTTCAGAAGGGCGCAAAGTTCTGCGTGTTTCCAGCTTTCCGGGAAGGTGGCGGAGTTGAGGGAGCAGTTGATGACGTCTCGAAGGTGCGGTGCAATGATGGAGTCTGCTTTGTTGAAGATGTGGTGAGGGCATGGGTCTGTGGGGGATCCTGAGTGGATGGAGTTCATTAGGCGGATGGTGTCCTCAGTGGAGATTGGGTTCCAGTCATTAATGATATTCAAGGGGGGTGAAGGTTCTGCACAAGGTTGGGTGGGTTGGTCTCCGGGTCGGTTATCGAAGCTGTTGTGGATGTCAGCGATTTTGTCGTGGAAGAACGAAGCTAGGGAGTCGCAGAGGGCTTGAGAAGGGGTGATGTCATTGGAGTTGGCTGAGGGGTTGGTAAATTCTTTGACGATGTTGAATAATTCCTTGCTGTTGTGGGCGTTGTTGTCTAGTCGGTCTTTGAATGCAGCTTTCTTGGCAGATCGGATTAGTTGGTGGTGTATGCGGGTGGCGTTCTTGAAGGCGTCCCTGGTGCTGGTGTTTGGGTCTTTTTTCCAGGCCTTTTCAAGGGAGCGACAGAGTTTCTTGGATTTCTTAAGATCATCGTTGAACCAGGATGCGTTTTTGTTGCCTATTTTGATTTGACGTTTTTTCAGCGGTGCTAGGATGTCTGCGCTGTTGGATAGCCATTGGGAGAAGTTAATGGCTGCTTGGTCGGGGTTTGAGGAGTGGGCAGGGGGGTTTTGGAGGAGTGATGAGGAGATCTGGTCGATGGTGATTTTGTTCCAGTTTCTTCGCATAGTAGGTCGAAGATGGTTGTGAGTTGTGGTTTTTTTGTAGATAAAGTGCACGCAGCTGTGGTCCGTCCAATGGAGAGTAGTGGTGTGACTGAAGGAGACATGTTTGCTGGAGGTGAAGATAGGGTTGAGTGTGTGACCTGCGATGTGGGTGGGCGTAGTGACAAGTTGTTTGAGTCCGAGGTTGGCGAGATTGTCCAGAAGGGAGGTGGCGTTGCTGTCATTGCTCTTTTCTAGGTGAAAGTTGAGGTCTCCCAGCAGAATGTATTCCTCGGAAGGGAGGGCGTGTGGGGTGATAAAGTCAGTGATAACGTCACTGAATTGTGCACGGGGTCCTGGAGGTCGGTAGAGGAGTGTGCCTCTGAGTGTGGTTTTGGGGTCGGTGTGGATCTGGAAGTGAAGGTGTTCGGCGCTGGTAAGGTTGACGTCTGAGCTTGTTGAGATGCGGATGGAGTTCTTATGGACGATAGCGATGCCTCCTCCTGTTTGGTCGGTGCGGTCCTTACGGATGATCTTGTATCCTTCCGGGATGGCAATGGTGATGTCTGGAGCTGATGAGGTGTTCATCCATGTTTCTGTTAGGAAGGCGACGTCGGGAGAAATGGTGTCTAGTAGGTTCCAGAGGTCGATGGCGTGTTTGTGGACTGAGCGGGTGTTGAGCAGGATGCATTTTAGGTGGTTGGAGTCAGATCTCGGATGTGAGATTGTGGATGAGGAGTTTTTCTTGGTGCCGTCGAACTTGCAGGAGTAGCAAGTGAAGGGTCCATGGGTGTGTCCAGGAGCGGCTTGGGCGCAATTGGAGAGTCGGCCGGGGTTAAGGGCTAGGAGGGTGGTGGCATCGTATGTAATGCAGGAGGGGTGGGAGGGACAGGGGCCAGGGGGTCTGGCGCTGGGAGCGGTCCAGGCGCGGATGGGCGTAGACGGGCTTACCTTTGGCGCACCTTTGGCGTGGCCGTAGCGCGTGGACGCTGCGCGTGGGACCATCTGACATAAATGGACAGTGGAGGGGGCGGAGCGTGGGAGGGGCAGCAGGGAGGCGGTAGTGTGGATGAGGGGCGGGCCAGGGGATAACAACAACAAAATGGAGGGTCAAAGGGGAAAGGCAGACAGGGGCAGCAGAAACCCAAATGCGTCGAGAGAGAAATGCAATCCTACCAAAAGCACAGACCCAAACAAGAATGATCGAGTGAGCAGTAGAGACAAATGCACACACACAGGCAAATATTATCCCAACAGCCTGAGCGAGGTCGCGCCGAATTATGCAAATAGTTACAGTGGCGCTATGCGTGTAAAGCGCTATAATACAGGTTACAACAGTGCTGTATAAAACGCGCAGAAAACGATACCAGGGAGCGTATCCGCAGATAATGAGGAGGAGCGTGGTGGAGCGACCGTACTGAAGCTGGTATCAAATGTATCTGACTAGGACAAGCCTAGAGATCATTTCCGCTCAAAGTCCAAAATAAACAGATGATGACTCCAACTTATAAAACATGTGTGATCAGTGTTCAAAATAAATGCATACATATGAGAATATTTTACTTTTTTGTATTGAATCATTGACCAAAAAATGCAAACGTCTCTGTTTTAAAAAGATGGGGTTATGCTTTCAATCATTTCAATGGATAATGATGAAAGCATGTACATTTGATCTAAGTAAAGTTTATCTTTACTAATCTTTTGCATGCATTGGCTCCTGAGTAAAAAGAGAACAAACTATCCTAGTTGTCTGGTGAGTGATAGAAAAGGAGACAGAGACTACGACAACAAGCATTTGCAATGCAATAGGTCTCGCATTAATTAAGTTAGAGCTATTGGCATTGCTAAATATTGCAACACCAATTGCAACAAAAGTCTATAAATTGTAGGCCAAAAAAATATGTATTTATTTTTGTAGCAATGGTGGCATGCTGCGCTTTAGATGAATATGTGTGAAAGTAAAGTGCGCCATACTGCGATTGCTACAATAGTTAATTGTGGATGCGTTAACAATTGATGTGTGCACTGATGACTGGTGGTGTGTGTGCCTGTAGAAATTGTGCACTGATGGCTGGTGGTGTGTGTGCCTGGTGGAAGTGTGTACTGCCGACTGGTGGTGTGTGTGCCTGGTGGAAGCGTGCACTGACGGCTGGTGGTGTGTGTGTGCCTGGTGAAAGCGTGCACTGAAAGCTGGTGGTGTGTGTGTGCTGGTGAAAGCGTGCACTGACAGCTGGTGGTGTGTGTGTGCCTGGTGAAAGCGTGCACTGACGTCTGGTGGTGTGTGCCTGGTCGAAGCGTGCACTGACAGCTGGTGTTGTTTGTGTCCAGTGAAAGCGTGCACTGACGGCTGGTGCTGTTTGTGACCGGTGAAAGCGTGCACTGACGACTGATGGTGTTTGTTGAAAGTGTGCATTGACAGTGTGGTTGTGTGTGTGGTTGTGTGGGTGGTTGTGTGTGTGTGTGCGGTTGTGTGTGTGGTTGTATGTGTGGTTGGGGTTGTGTGTGTGTGGTTGTGTGTGGTTGTGGTTGTGTGTGTTTGTGGTTCTGTGTGTGTGTGTGTGGTTGTGTGTGTGTGGTTCTGTGTGTGGCTGTGTGTGTGGTTGTGTGTGGTTGTGTGTGTGGTTGTGTGTGTGGATGTGTGTGGCTGTGTGTGTAGTAGTGTGTGTGGTTGTGTGTGGTTGTGTGTGATTGTGTGTGGTTGTTTGTGTGGTTGTGTGTGTGGTTGTACGTGTGGTTGTGTGTGGGTTTGTGTGTGGTTGCTGTGTGTGTGTGCCTGTGGGTGTGGTTGTGTGTGCGGTTGTGTGTGTATGTGTGTGGTTGTGTGTGTGTATGTGTGTGTGCGTGGTTGTGTGTGTGTGTGGTTGTGTTTGTGTGTGGTTGTGTGTGTGTGTGGTCGGGTGTGGCTGTGTGTAGTTGTGTGCGTGTGTGGTTGTGTGTGTGGTTGTGGTTGTGCGTGTGGTTGGGTGGTTGGGTGCGGTTGTGTGTATGGTTGTGTGTGGTTATATCACAGCATAATCATTAAACCTGGACGTTTTAACTCATAAAAAAGTTCATACAAACGGATGATAGGGCCTTTTACTGGCTTCACAAACACTGCCTCCTGCACGTGTCACAGAGCTGCCTCGGTGCGGTATCCTCGGTGCAAAACCTATTAGCATTTTGCAGGACGCCTTGATTTTATCTATCTATATATATAAAAACAAAAGCATGTCTGTTTGTCTTTTATGCATTACTACACCATTCATACGATCACCATGAAACTTTGGGATGTTGTTGAGTACACTCCCACGAAGGTTTCTGGCAAAAAAACAAAACAAAAAAAATTGTTAAATATCGCCCCCCCCAGATCCCCAGGGCCCTCATAATCTTTCCAATACTGAACGTTTACAGTTTACGGTGCGACTCGCTTTTACAATGACCATCAACAAAGCACAAGGCCAATCGCTGCGAGTGTGTGGACTAGATTTGGAGAATCCGTGCTTCTCACATGGGCAACTGTATGTGGCCAGCTCATACGTCGGAAAACCTTCTGATTTATTTGTGTACACACCAGACGGAAAAACAAAAAATACCGTGTATCCACAATCACTCGAACAAATAAACAGAATAAAACAACACTTTAAAATGTTTTCCATATTAAAATGAATACGTTTCAATAAAAATGACAAAATGTAAATTGAATGTTATCATAACAACTTTCCTTAAATTTCCTTTCTTCAGAGATCGCAGCAACGCGTGACGGGTAAGCTAGTTTCCTATAAAATGGCAAGAATCTTTTAGAAATCCAAACTTCTGTTCACTAGCTCAGGGTAGGATAATAAAACAAGCATTTACATTGCGGCCAGCCTTCATGTAATCCTCGGCTGCTCTCTAGGTAAACAAACCCCACGCTCGCACTATAGCCACCGGGTTCTGCTTACTGAAAGAACAAGCACTGGCAAAATCAGCAAGTTAAGTGGGCGCCTGCTAAAATATGGCGCCCGTGTCAATGATGCTGAAAGTTTAGCGCGGCGCACGGGGGCAGGACAGCAATGAGAAAGCTGCCTAATGCGTGGCCAAACAAACAAGCATAGTCTGACAACCCTTGATAAAGAGGCCGGGGATGATCGGTGAGGAAGTGGAGTTCACGAACCAGCGACGAAAGCTGCAGGAGGGGCCGCCACTGAAGCATTGCAGGTCTCTCTTTCTAGCTGAAAACGAGTTTGAGCTATTGGCATTGTAAATGACAATGCATTTTATTTAAGTTTTGGTTTTTAAAACATACATAAAAGGCATTGTCATTTACAATGCCAATAGTTTACTCTTGCGTAAATGCGAGACCTATTGCATTGCAAATGCTTGTTTAGTGGCAGTCAAAGTCTTGGTATCGCTTTGCTTTTAAGTTCCTACGCGATGCTGTGTTAATTTGTTTTTTTAATAACCTCGAAAACCAACATACCAGTCTGCAGCACACTATGCTAAGCACAGATTTTAGCGTAAATGTTTAAGCGTGCCCTTAATTTCATTGGCCATGCCCCTTTGTAAAACTCCTCCTTCCCCCAGTTTTCTTTATCCCATGTAAAGCCCTGTCTTCATCTTTTGCAGAGAAGAGGAATTTATGGCCGCAGATGTATTTTACTGCCATGAAAAATTCACAAGAAGAAGAGATTACCAGAAGATACAGGTTTAGAGTTACTGTTGGAAACGTTTATATTCTCGAGGGATGGCATGACACTTTGCGACAAAATGCAGGAGGAAGTATGAGTGTGAGGACAAGCAGGAATGCATGTTTTTAAATCTGTTATGCCTTGGCGCTTGGTGCGTGGCCTGCACAAAAGGGCCTGAATGTTTGCCCTCTTTAAAATAACGACGTGGATGGTCATATCACCGCGATTGTTTTGAGCACTCAAAAAACATGAAAATTGCATCGGTGTCCAAGAGGAACCGTGAACAGGATGTGATGGCCGATCATTAACATAAACAATTATCTAACTTCTGGGCGCTGGTGTTTCACCTTACAGTATTTAATGAATGCTCCATTAGTGTCATGAGCATTGGATGGTGCAGTAAGTGCCCGGTTGTTGAAGCACTTCTTGTAGAGATGTGTGATGTTTTTAAAAGAAACATAAAACAGTGGCTCTCATGCCTGCAATGTTTTTCTTCATCCTGGGACCCGATATGCTGCTCTATGCCACGGCTATCCCTACAGTGGCTACGAAAAGAGTTCTTTTCAATTACTGAAAAACATGGCTGTGTCCGCACGGGTGCGGGACGCGAATAGAGAACAAATGGGAGGGTTGGGGGGAGTGCACGCGCATTGTGAGAGGGGGAGCAGGAGGTGAGCCCGAGAGTGGTGCGCGGCACAACTAACAACCATTGACAAAGCCAATAGTCCTTGTTCGTTGTAGATGTAATGTTAGTTGTTGTATTGTAGATCTGAATGTAAAGACATAAGCAGCAAAATACCAGTCCACAACACACTATGCTAAGCACAGATTTTAGCGTAAATGTTTAAAACAACAATCTAACTTCTGGGCGCTGGCGTTTCACCTTGCAGTGTTCAACGGATGCTCCATTAGTGTCATGAGCATTGGATGGTGCAGTAAGTGCCCAGCTGTTGAAGCACTTCTAGTGGAGATGTGTGATGTTTTTAAAAGAAACATAAAATAGTGGCTGTCATGCCTGCAATGTCTTTCTTCATCCTGGGACCCGATATGCTGCTCCGTGCCACAGCTATCCCTACTGTGGCTACGAAAAGTGTTCTTTTCAATTACTGGAAACAAGCTTTCAGCATTGCATGGTGGGTGGTGGGGGAGCTGCATTGGGTGGCAGGGGCGGGGGAGTGGCTTGTTAGCGGATTCCATTGAAGTTGGATGCCGAGGCTCAGACAAATGGTGGTGTGCGATGTGCAGTATGTTGCCTGTGCTGCGCTGCTTATTAAAATAATAAAATATTGAAAATGTAGTTTGGCGAGCCGTGCCTTTGTTTGGAGTGGGGTGAGGCGGGGCATGCAGAGAGCCCAAAAGGAGTTTGGTGAGCGACGCTGTGTAAAAGAAAGGCAAGGCTCGTTAAACTTTATTTTTTCAATACTTTATGCTTTTAGTAAGCAGCGCAGCATGGTGTATGTACCGTGCTGCTTATTAAAAACATAAAATATAATGGTGCTCTGATACTTGAAAAAGACCCCGAATTTTTGAACTCCAAGAGTCAGAAAGCCGACACAGCACAGTGGAGACGAGGCATGCAGGTAAGGCAGCACTTGATGCCGGTGGGTGCACTGGGTTCTCCAGAGCAGCCTCAGGGCACTTGTGTGTAATGTTCCACAGGTTTAAGCACGGAAAGCAAGTGAAGACAATGTAGTGCAGAAGTCAGAAGTAAGCTGCAACTGATTAATCAATGCGCTCCTAGTGATACACCAATTTCAGTGCAACATATGCGTGGAGGGTGCTGCAGACAGCTGGCTCCCCATAAGGACTGCATGTTTGCATGACTCGAGGGTCAGGTGGGTTCAAGCCCTGCCGCCATCATGGAACCGGTCAGGACCGGAACCGCTGCTGGAGTGTGGGGCGTTTTGCAGGGCAATGGGAAGAAAGAAAGAAAATGATAGTCAATCTGAGAATGTGATGCATTCCCCAGGTGGCAAAACAAAGGAATCCGAGGCGAGGGGAAAAAAATATCTGCAGAAAGTTGACACGGTCAAGAATAATAGCTAACTCTTATCAAGTTTGATCAGGTCTGCTATAATGAAGTGCAGCTCCATATTCCAAGCGGGGACAATGCTTTGACGAATTTAATTGTAAATTAGATTAATACTAAAAGCACTGTATTCTATTTTTAGATTACTATCCTGTTCCTCCCAGTCAACAACTCCCAGCCCTGACGAAGGTGTGGCCCACCCGGCCTATCACCGAAACGCGCGTCGGCTCGTGGCTCCAGAAATACGGCATACTATGTAGTATCAACTAGGTGCCGCAATAAGATCATTAGTCTGGAATACTATTCTGCTCTATGCCACATATCTACCATCCCTATGTGGCATACAACAGAACGATTTGTATGAACTGAAGAATGTGAGTGGAATGTCTGAACTTTAGATAGTATTAGGTTTTGAAACACTGCAAGAATGAAAGTATGAATGAAGTATGAAATGTTACTGGGTAGGTTCCTAAGAGGAATGTTATTTTGTTACTTTTACTTGTGTTCTGAATTGACTATGTATACTGTGCAATATTTATAAGATAACTATATGTGATGGATATATATAAATGCTTTCTACACTAAAATAAAAATACCTATATATTTGCTAAAAACTTTTTCTTGCAAGTAATTGAATGGTGTTGATCTTGTAATGTGCAGTACCTACTCCTAGGTTTATCACCCCTCACATACTAGGATCCCGGATCTGGGACCACATTATCTATTGGCGGGGTACGTTCTTTGTTCTTTGTACAATGAAGACAGGAGCCCGGCTTTAGAAAGCGCTGCTCCCTTTGTGCCTGGAATATGCAGCAACCAGCAGGGAGCTGCAAGATAATTACACAGTATTTGTGTGCTTCTTGGAAGCTTCCTGCGTAGGTTGAATGCCCACGCTATATCAAAAGACAGCACTGTGAAATGTTTTTAATGAACATTTTCGTCAGAGAAAGCAAAGTCATTTGAATAATTTTTGTGTGTGTGTGTCTGTTGTCTGTGTGTGTGGTTTCAGTGGCCGTATGTGTGACATTCCACTGCCAAATGTGTGACACTCTAACAGTTTTTCATGAGTAAAAGCAAACAAGTCCATGGAAAGAGACCTATAATGGTCTTGAAATGCTGCAAAACTCATAAAATGGAATGTCACTAACCTACTTCTCTTTTCTAAGATGATCGCACTTTAAATAATTGTTGTGCCATGATATTAAACAAAAATAAACCTTCTGAGGCACTATTTTTAATAAAGTTGTATTGGCATATGAAAGACACATGCAGGTAAATACAAAATACAAACTTAATTTCTGCGACTCCAGTGCCCACTCAGCACCATCATCCTCCTAAGATTATCATAATCCTAATGTACCAGAGAGAGCCGGCAATGACCCCCAGAATGAACATGAGCGGTATATATGTGCTTCCAGGAACAGGAGCTCTGTTGTCACCCCCTGTTGTCACCCCCGGCCTTTCACAAAAGCCACTCTTCGGTAACCAAATAAAAATGCTGCGGAGAGACCGGGTCTTAAAAATTGTCGCACAACAGAGGTAAATAGCAGCGATAAAAGTGTAGCGACTGCGACCCTGTTCTGTCTCGTGTCAAAATGTTTCTGCTGCTTGCCATTCAGATGCACACTGTGAGAAATCGCCGAGCATGTGTAAAGGATTGCTGATGACACAGTTGTCTGTGTATGTGTGCGCGCGCCTTTGCACATCACAGCCGTGCCGTGAAAGTGAAAGAAAAGGCATTTGAATGTTTTTGTGTGTGTCTGTTGTCTGTGTGTGTGTGCGCGCGTGTGCACATCACTCCCCGTGCCTAACAAAAATAAGGAAGGGCAAAAGGAGAGAAGAGGATAAGCACTAAAAAAAAAGGGTGAAAAGTAGCAGGCAGAGGAAAGGCAGCGCTGGGAGGGGGGCTGGGCAACCATGCCAGCATTCCGATTCACGAGCAGATGGTCCTGTTTATGACCTGCGGAGCACGTGAAGTTGCTGGTGGCAAATGGAATCAGAGTTTTGATGTTCTTGTCTTGTCTTGCTTTGTGGGAGGGGTAGGGGGAGCGTATTCCTGTGGCCGGGGATGTGCACGCGCCTGGCTCATATGAACTGTAAGCGATCCGCAGTTGGGTGGACTTTTCGAAAGCCTTACTATAAATCTCACCCACCATCCCTACGGGATGTCATAGGCGAGACCTAAAAATACAGAAATGCAATATTACTATCCACTGTGAAAAACAATGCAACCTCAAATGGAATAAGCCAAAATAAATCCAAGACAAATGTGTATCCAAAGAGGACATTCATAATGACCCAGTGCATTCCAGACAGACTCTGCTCTGCAGGAATATGACCGAAGCAGACAAGAGGACTCCTGGAAATCAACGTACTACCAGCGGCTTTAACTTTCAAGAGAGTGTGCCAAAAAGCGATCTGCCATAACAAACAGGAGAAAAATAGCACAGATTTAAGAGCTCTGGTCTGCTCAAGAAAACGGATTGCAAAGCGATATGGTATTAAATGAAAACTACTCTGTCTGGTACTATTACAGCGGACGATCATGATGTGCAGCGGTCCAAGCCCCCAACATCCACTATCACAAGCATCCATCTTTGCGCAAAGGGCTTCAATGGTGCTAATGATCATTTCAAGTTTACTGAGCTAGGTCAATTGGTATTATATATGAGGCACTGTGACTAAAATCACACTCCTCAGCTGAAACTATTAGAAATCTAGAAACAATTCAGTGAACTTTTTGCCTTGCCTTTGAAATAACACATAATATGGACACAGAGGGGCTTTTTGTCCGCAGGCTCCATCCATTGGTGTGTTAAGCTTTCATTCAATTTTGCTTCCGCCTAACTCACCATATAACATGGGGCAATGGGTCAGCGACTTTACCCATTGATTGAGTGCACTTTAGTTGCCTTTACTTCACTTCACAAAGCCTGTGCACAATGCTCACATCAGCTAACAATAGTTTCGTTCTCTTCATTTACAAAGATTTTTCAAATCATGTTTTTTATTACCCCTAAATACTAGCTTTTTTCTGTCTATACTGGTTTTTAAAGTTTATGTTATAAGGAATATGTGTAGGTAATGGCATATTTTCTTTTTTTCTTCTTTATTTTTGTGAGGTGTGCTTGAAAAAAAAATAAGTGACCATTGCGTAAGACTAGACCTATCAGCTTTGCTAGTGTTTGTTGTATATCATATTCTGAGGTTCTGTAACCATATAATCTGAAGCTCAGTCCTAGGAAGAACTCAACATTAGTATTGCCAATTGAAATAATTTCTCACTGGAGCTCACTGGGACACATTCTAGTCCTGCATCACTCTATGCTCGTCCAGGGCCGTACTGGCCAAAGCGGCCACCGGGCAATCCCCTGGTGCACTGCACAGGTGAGGGCCGGTTTTGGGCCCTTGGGGGGCATTTTTGTTACAGGGCCGTTTTTCCAGCATTGCTGCAAAATCGACCCTGTACCAAAATCAGCCGAAAACCGGCCCCGGCAAAGAACTTGGCGGCACATCCAACCCCCCCCCCCCCCAGTGGGGAGGTGGGGCCGGCTGAGCACTTTGCCATGGCGGGTTGTGGTTCCCAGTCTGGCCCTGTGCTCGTCTATGTAGCACCCCATGAATGAAAAAATAAAATCAACATAAAAATATATAACATTCGCAACCCAGATTGCTTCTATGCACAAAATATTGCATTTAAAGTTTAGTCAGTCAGTTTGCCGTATCCAGTCAGGGGCAGATAGTAACTTTAAAGATCTGTGGGGCCCAGTGCACGTAAAACTCACAGATATGTTGCTTTTCTCCTCTACCAACGATGAGGAGCAGAAAAGGAAGGTAGTTTACTTCCTGCATGCAAACCCTGAGCAGCTCCTGGATTGGTTGAAGTAGGCTAGCCCAGTGCTCATTTTAAGGCTGGGGGCCTGTGCCTGCAATCCGTCCGCTGTTTACAGTACTGGGATTGCAGGCTCTGTAGACAGGCGGCCAATCTGTCATGCGCACTGAGCACTTGAAGCAGTCATCCTGCAATATGCAGGAATCTGTCTGCTCTGCCCCCACTATCACGCTTGCTATTGCGTGGCTGGTGGCACCAAGAATACCTAAATGGTAATGACCATTTTATCATTGTAGTTACTGCACTCGCAGCAGGCGGGCAACGCTCCTCTGCCTTAAGGAGCCGTTGCTGTATTCTGTGGTTCCCGATTATCAGGTGAATTCTTCTGCCAAGCTGCTCATGCCTCCATTGAGGGAGTTCACAAATTAAACAGTGAAATAATCAACAAAATGTCATAGCCTTGAAGGACAGCCCAGCCAAGCAATGGAAAACTGAGAAAAACACAGGAAAGCAAAAGGCCGTAGAGAACTGATTCAACCCCCACTCTCACTCTCTCTGTATGCAGTGGGAAGAATGTGGTGCACTTACTGAGCAGTCATAAAGCTTGTCTCTGGAATCCACACTCTATGTACTGCTGGGTGTCCTCATTGCCCAGAGTGGACTTTTTGTCATTACAGTCACCTGCAGGGCTGCTCCACAGCTCATGTAGAGCATTGCCAGAGATGGCTGGAGTGCCGAGATTTGTATCAGAGTAGAGTTGTCAAAATTGGGGTTCTTCCCATGCTTAGCCAATGTCATGCACTGGAAAAAAGGGTATTGACACTGCCATATGAATCGATCTTTCAGGACTCGGTCTATCCAGAGATTAATGTCTGAAGTTTCCAATTCAGGATGGAATTGTCTTTTCCTGTGATGTCAGTTCCTGATAATCACTGCAGTATGGGAGGAATCAGTTGGGCCCAGCCTCTCTTACACCTGAAAACATGGTGTCTTGTCGCCAAAGAAAAGGCCTAACCCTGTATTGTGGGAAGTAGGGATTTCCATGCACTTCAAATACACTGTCTAGAAGCTCCTCCCACCTTCCATAACTAGGGCACCAGTGTATAAAAGAAGTATCTCAGATACCACCACTTCACTACATTTCTTTACCTGTGGATACTCTGGCAGGACTGCTGAACTGCTACATGGACTGCCACTTTGCTGGACTGCTACTCTGAAGGAGCTGCTGCCATGTTTTGCTGCCTGCTGTCCTCTTGCCTGGGAAAGAAAACTAGATCTGCAAATCCATCTTGAACCCAGGACCGCAGAATGACTCAAAGGGCTAGTCAGCTGGTCGCCTAATCTGTGCCTCAGGGACATAACAGGCTCCCCAACAGCCCCTGGAACTGTCTTTAGTGAGTTCCTGATCCCCAAGAGGTGCCCCTCAGGCTCTGGACCCTTGGTGTGGTTCTTGAATTCTTAAATTCAAGGTTTTGGGCTCTTTGCAGCCACTAACGGGCCAGTTGGCACCAGAATCATGCTGCTCGCATAGAAAATCAGTGCAAGCCATGCAAGTTCGTCTCCTCAAAAGCAAGCATCAATCACCCGCAAGGACCGCCTACCTAAAGCACCAGCATGCCCTTCTGTGACGCCCTGCCTGCGTGCTCTGCTGACCACCACCGGCGACTTTCTCCTTGCTCCCGGTGATCTTCTTCAATGCAAATGGGACTCCTGGCACAAAACTTGAGAAGGTGAACCTTCAGAGGGGCAAATCTGGGATTGAAATTTGACCCGGTCCAGCGCAACCAGATATTCCGGGTCGACACTCTTATGTTTTAGGTGCTGTTTTACAGTTTATTCTTAAAAAATCATAACTCCTTTTCTACTGGTTGGATTTTTGTTGTTTTGGTCTTGTTATATATATTACATTTTGCTCTGTGTTCTAAAAAAGAGTGGGATCTTTTTGTTTGGTGTTTTCACAGTTTTACTGTTTGAAGTGTTTCACAAATACTTCAAGTCAAGTACCAGCTTTATTCGATCTAAATAAATTAGGCCATAAAAGCGCACCAAAAAAGTACATAAAAAGATCCCACATCATTTACAACAATAAAATCAATTCATTTCATTTCACATATAAGAAGAGAAAATGGAAGAGTGTAAAAACCTCAAGTCAGGGTCCGCCATACATTCTTATTCAAATCTCTTATTATAATTCATAGTAACTGGTTAATTAACATTTTTGCTAAAATCCCTATTTTATAATATATATCATTTAAGATAATAATGGGTTAAGAAAATAATTATATCATTTGATCACTTATTCAGTATCATATAGAGTTACTCGTATCATCTATCAAAATGTTTTTTCTAGCATAAAAAACACCCCATAAAAAGCATGACAATCTACAACAAATATCAATGGTGGGTAATGTTTGTAGAAAAAGATACTTCTGATGGCATTGAGTGACCCATAATGACTTTAAAATGCTTAAGATATAGCGTTTCCTCCACTTCTTATAGAATTTGCAAAAGAGTACAATGTGCATTGTGCTCTGTATCAATGCGTTGTCAAAAGGACAATTACCTTTGAAGACCAGTCTTTGGGTTTAGGGAAACTAACCATCCGGTGAAAAATATCCATTGTAAAACATGTCAGAACAAATCTGTGCCATGAGTTGGGTACAACTTTCAACTTTGGCTGTATATCTCATAATTAGTTCAGATAAGCTTATTTCTTAGAACGGTGGGCTTTAACAGTTCGGCAGACAATCTTATGTCAGTAAAATAGGTTGGACCTTAATCATGTCAGTGAGGAACGGGGCTCCCAACTTAGCGTGGCAAACAAATGTAGAAGTGCTTTTGGGTGTGGCAAGCAGATACCTCAGGAGCTCATTTTCCACTAATTGTAACGCCGTACATTTTGCATGACCCCATATAGCCGCCCCATATGTTGCTATGCTAACACATTTAGCCTTGTAGATCATTAGCATCTCTTTAGGGGGGTTTGTACCCAACCTAGTAGCACATTTATTGCAGAGCTATCACCAATGTGAGAAGTTGGCTTGGCATATGATGTCCACTATTCTAGTGATTTACAAAAAGTGAGCAACCCAAATATACCCTTGAGGGCTTGGGTAATGAAAATGAATGGGTGAAGATGCCTTCAAGGGAATTTATTTCATGCGTACTTTATTATTTAGACTAATTTTAGGAAGGATCGGTTAGTGATCCTTGTTAAGAATCAATCAAAAACTGGAATTTCAATTCAATTTAAACAATTTGTTTCAACAAGACACAACATACAAAAAACAACACAAGGTGTATTAGAAAAATATAATTTTATCCAAAAGAATTTTTTAAGAAATCACTTCATATACAGATAAGTGAACAAACAGAAAATTAGGACTGTGGGTACACACATAAGTAAATTAATACGTGACTCAACAGAACCTAAAAAACACCTATCCCAAATCACACTGAATAAAACAAGACAGGGATAAGATGAAATGTCGACGTTTCGGTTTCCTATGAATTAATTACGGAAACCATCTTCAGGACTGAAGTCAATTGGGATCTGTATAAAGAAAATTGCAATCTGACTTCCTAGCACTGCCCGACTATGATTTCTTGATAGTTTATCGCTGTTCAGCGGTATGTGAAGCAGTGTGTACAGCTCCAAGCCTCGCCGCAAGTAGAAAGTAAATTTCACAGAAAGTATTCCAGTAACCATGCGGTCGTGGTCTAGTCAGGAAAGCAGTGGCAGAGTGCTGCGCAGCATGTAGTCAGTTCAGAACAACTAAATATTTACCACGCTGCAATTTACTTTTATTAGATTATCGCCGTATGGTTGATTACACATCTGTGTCTGAACTCTCCATGTGGAAAAAACTTCTCTATGTACCGGTATTAGTTTCTGCTCACCGCGTCTAAGCTTCATTCAACATACCGCTTATCAACAGGTGTGGCCAGAAACCTCCCTTCTTTTAAATAAAAGCCAGCATCAATACAGCGAAGCCCACAAACTTGTTTTTAAAGTCAAGAAGTCAACTAACATACCAAATAGAAGCGGTTCCACCTTGAAATTAGACCGTGGCAGCCCTCAAGCAATCATAGTCGGGCAGTGCTAGGAAGTCAGATTGCAATTTTCTTTATACAGATCCCAATTGACTTCAGTCCTGAAGATGGTTTCCGTAATTAATTCATAGGAAACCGAAACGTCGACATTTCATCTTATCCCTGTCTTGTTTTATTCAGTGTGATTTGGGATAGGTGTTTTTTAGGTTCTGTTGAGTCACGTATTAATTTACTTATGTGTGTACCCACAGTCCTAATTTTCTGTTTGTTCACTTATCTGTATATGAAGTGATTTCTTAAAAAATTCTTTTGGATAAAATTATATTTTTCTAATACACCTTGTGTTGTTTTTTGTATGTTGTGTCTTGTTGAAACAAATTGTTTAAATTGAATTGAAATTCCAGTTTTTGATTGATTCTTAACAAGGATCACTAACCGATCCTTCCTAAAATTAGTCTAAATAATAAAGTACGCATGAAATAAATTCCTTTGAAGGCATCTTCACCCATTCACTATTCTAGTGGGCACCTTGCACCAGTCCAAACAACCCTTATTGATGGTAGGTTTAGACAACCTTTATAGAAAGCTATCCTAGTGGTAGCTGTGGAGAGCAGCCTTCAGGCTAAGTCTTGAAGGAATGTAAAGCAGTGTGTTTTACCAGTCTATAATCTCTTGAATAATCAAATGAAAGTACACCACACAAGGTATATAATTAAATATATGTATTTATTCTAAAACACACCTCTCTAGTCTCTTTATGAGGGTAGAGGCAAAAGTACAATACACGAACTTAATTAGCACACAGTAATCTAGCACAGTATACGTTATGCACTAGGGACCTCACAAACCATATATTAAAATAGTGGTATAAGAACCACATGAGGGATAGGAGTGAGGCCTAGGGCCTGTAGAACCACTGGGGCAACCAGAAACCACCCAAAGTAGGGATGCAGGAGACCCACGGGGGATGCGTGCAGTGTCTAAACACAGCCGCGAATCACCATTGACTTCTATGGAGGAAAATCAAGTTACAATTTTAAAGATTAAGGACACTTGGGAGTGAACTACAATGGAACACTTTTAGACATAGAAACTTCGAAAGTCAAGACCCACTGGAGCACCGAAGTACTCGTGTTACCTCACCCAGGGAAGCCGGGTGCATAGGTGTCTTTTGGTGTCAAGTTTCGTCGTCGATTCCAATGGAGAGCTGCGAAGAAGTGCTGCAGGCGACCAGAGGAAAAGTGTCCGGGTGGATCCAGGAATGGATCGGAGATCTGAAGAACCTGAAAGCAGAGGGGAAAGAGTCTGGGTCACTTGCCAGTGACCAGGATGGCGACAGGAAGATGCCAGCCGGTGTCGGGTGCTTTAAGGTGAAGTAGGTGAAGCTTTAGCCTCGAGGTCAAGGAGGCCTCGACGATAACCAGGAGCTGGATTCGAGCTGTCCCACAAAGGATGTCGAGTGCTGCAGTGTCAGAATCCAGATTGGACCCAACAAGCCTTGGCAACAGCAACCCACGCAAGATGACAAGATTGGCTTCGGAGCAGACCAGCAAGATCTGAGGGAGTCACCCTTTGGAGAGAGTCAGTGCACATCTGGAGCAACCAGGAAAGCTCAAGAACAAAGGATTGTCTTTCTTGGGGACCCACTAGCCAACGGACTAGGGATCTCGAAGGAGCTTCAAGCTGCGGTGAAGAAAAAGGGCCCACGGAACACTCGTAGAGTGTAGGCCTCTTAGCTTCGGTGGAAAAGGTGCTTGGGGCAAGGGCAACAAATAGCCCAATGCACAACTTCGGGAAACTTTGGGAAGTAGTTGCAGTTGCAAACTTGCAGGATGTCCAGGAGTTCCGGTCCCACGTCTCTCGTGTCAGCTACAGGTCTCAGCTTTGCTGGGGACTCGTGTCAGCCTCGGAGATGTCTGGAAGTCCATCTCCTGTGTCGCAGGTTCTTCGGGACCGGCAGGAGCCTCGGAAATGCAGACCGGCAAGATGCTTCTTGGTGCCTGTTAGAACAGGGAGGTCACTCCTTGAGCCCAAGGGAGATTTCTTTCGTATTCCAGTCGATATGGAATATCGAAGGTCCAAGAGTTCCATTTCAGAGTTTTGTCCAGGGTAATCTAAAGTCCTAGTGACTGGGTTCCTATACTTATACCAAGTTTAGGGGTTGGACTAACTCTAGGGACCCACCTATGGGAGGACCTGGGAAGGGGGTGGTTACACCCCTTCCCCTTTGTCCAGTTTTGCGCCAGAGCTGGGGCTGAGTGCCCCAGCTACCGGTTTGAACTGGGAAATGCATGGAGCACCTTGTGTGCCCCAGGCAGTGTCTGAAAAGCATTCACTGAATGCAACACACCCTGCCCCAATACACTAAAGCCTGTTTGGGGAGGTGCTGGCACCTCCCTGGACAGGAAACCTATTGTTCAAGCCTCCCCTGCCGGAATTTCATCCAGCAGCAGGAGGTCAGACTCGTGTCAGTGGCAGCAGAATCCATTTTGTGATGCTGGGGCTCTTTAAAACATTGACCGGGTGTACCATTGTGTACATGTCTTCTCCCTCTCGAAGGGTGGAATGCTACCCCCGCAGTCAGAACTGGAAGGGAGTAGTATTGCAAAGTGTTTGACACCAAACACGACATGGTTTGATAAAGCCAAACCAAAATTAGCATTAACCGCAAGGATTATAATGCACTTAAGAGTATATGGTATGGCTATATCATAGAACAGATATAAGGAGGTATTTTCGAAAGCTGCAGAGGGGCTTAGCTCATGCTAGGGCACCCTCTCACACAAAACCCAGCACTCGGCCTTCAGGATTGTCAAGGCCTGCCATAGGAGTGACTTATAGGTTAATATGTGCCTACATGTATATATAGATTTAGTTATATTACATCTACGTAAGGGGTGCTTACACCACCTTACCCAGGCTGCAAGGACAGACCTGTGGTGCCATTTTGGAAGGCTTCCCAGGGGTGGCATAATACATGCTTCAGCCCTTGGTTGGCCTCTGGGGTACCTATGCCCTGGGTACCTGAGGTACCATATACAGGGACTCACAAGGGTAGCCCAGTAACCAATCTGGTATGTACCTAATGTACATGCAATGAATTTAAAGAGGGAACAGCTATGCTGTGGTCCTGATTAGGAGGGCTACAGCTAGACCAAAGTCGATAAACCAGTGAAACACAGAAAAAAGTGGGGGTAACCATAGGAAGCAGGTCCTACTCTCCTACACTATCCAAAAACTACTTCTAAAAATAGTGCCCTGGTCAAAATAGCGCAATTCCATGTACCTTCTTTATGAATTAAGTCTCCCGGGTATGAAAAATTGTTTGTAAAGTATATGGGAGAAGCCAAAATTTTAATATACAGATAGATGCCTCCCCCACTTCACTATAAATGTTTTTGATTGATTCACTAGCAGATCAAGGTCCTGCATGCAGTCAACAAAGTCATTAAGTAAGGACTGCAGGACGAGAGGGGTGCCCAATTTCAAACATTCAACATCAATGATCCCTTAAGTTTGCTCATGCTACAGACCCTTCTCCAGCCTTACTTAGTACAAGAGCTACAGTAAGTACATCTTAAAAATGTGGCTTTATGGTGCACCTTGGCATTGTGATCTACAGATATCCCAATAGCTCCTTGAAGTTATGCATGTTTTTGTTTGGGGTTCCAGTGAAGTTAAGGGAATGTTCTGATTTAGAGCATTCTGCAGAGGAAGCGTTGTGCAATATTAAACAAAGTAGAATGGATATATTGAGCTATGGGACAAGAGTCTGTCAATCTTAGAGAACCCAAATGAGAATTTTTCAACAAGGGCTAAAAGAAGAGATAAGGATGAGTTGGTTTGTTTGGAGCCGTACCTCATTTCCTGAACTTGTTGATTTAGTGCTGTTAATTAAATGTTGATTACAGGTAAGATGTATGGAAAGAAGGAAGTTTCTGGTTAATCTATCCTAATTTAAAAAAGTTTCTTCATTTGATAGACCCAATATTTCAGTGAACCCATTGGCTCAAGAAGAATCTATCAAAGTTAGGGCAGCTAGGGGCCATTTGACCGAGAGTGAATAAGAACATGGGCGAAAAGCTGGGCTGAATCTGTATTATGGTGATGCTAGACATAAGATTTGGACCTGTCCTAAAACAACCTCAGAAACATTTAGGAAGAATATCAGTCATCTCCTGATAAGGAGAAGAAGACAGGAGGGAATTTGCTTCCTAATATTGGATCTTCTATGACTAACACCAACAATCTTTGGATTCACTTGCCAATTACATGAGAACTGAAGATGCAACATTATAAAAAAGAAAATCTGGTGAATATATTTGAATTGCTGAATTTACAGGGTGTGATTTACTATTCTTACTCCAATCCAACATTAACCATTGAAGGTGCATAGAAAGGGTAATATTCACCATTCTAACTCCAAGCCAACAAACACTGAGAAAAGTGCCTAATTTGGAGGTGTGAAATGTACTATGTTCTTTCTAATTGAATTTGGGAAATCTCATCTAATTTGGGAAACTACATACATTGTTAGATTGAAATTTAGTATTATAATTCCCATCTAAATAAAATGAGCAAAGTGCATTAATGAAAGGGGTGAGATAAATTAATGACTCCAGCCCAACAACAATTCAGGAAAGTGCATAAATAAAAGGGTTAGATTTCTGTTCTAACTCTTCACAAACTTTGGGGAAAGTGCATAAATCATGGGGTATTGGGAGTTTACTTGAACTCTAGCCCAATGAAAGATAAGAAAATTGCATAAATAGAAGGGGCAGGGTTACTATTCTAAAGTTCTAAATCCAATCCCAGAAACATGGAGGAAAGTGCATAAATGCTGTATAAATTTAGGGGTGGAAGGAGTTTACTTGTACTATTCTACCTCCAATACAAAAGCAGTTTGGGAAAGTGCATACATTAATAAAATGAGATTTACTATACTAACGTCGCTCTGAATAAAAATGAGGAAAGTGCATTAATGAAAGGGTTAACATTTAGTTTTCTAACTCTATTCCAAAAAATAGGGGAAGTGCCTAAATAAAAGGGGTGAGATTACTATTATAATTCTGGTTTCACCAAAACTTGTAGAAAGTGAATTGATTTGGTAATGGAGGGAGATTTATTACTCTAATTCCATTCCAACAAAAAATAGGAAAAGTAATACATTGAAGGGATGAGATTCACTATTTCAGTTCATATCCTACAAACATTGAGGGATTACATATACTATTATGCCTCTAGCTGGAAACAAATTAGGCAAAGTGCATTCATTTTTGGGAGTCAAATTTACTAATCTAACTCCACTGGGAAAGCACATCAGTTAATAGGGGGTCATACTATTCTAACACCAATCTCATAAACAATGGGAATTGAATGAGATTTAGTATTATAACTCCAGCCCTATAAATATTGGGGACATTTCTTAAATGAATGGGGTGGATTTTCTGTTCTAATGTCACTTCCACAAACTCGGATGAAAGTGCGTCAATAAAAGGGGTGACTATACCAGTGTCTGTGTTTCCCAGTGGAAATAAAAAAATGCACAGACCTGTGCCGAAAACAAACAGCTATCCCAGTAGTTGTTGAGCGTGAAATGGTCACCGAATCATCGCCTATGAAAAGAAGCATCACGTCAACAATCACAGGAGCCGAAGGATCCGTGGAAGTAAGTTTTACTTCAAGCTTCAGTTACATAATTTCAACATTCCAGCTGTCCCTCCATTCCAGCTCTCTTCCATCATGAGTGTTGCACCCATGAGCCATCAGCCAAACACAGCAATTGGCTAAGCCAATAGGTGTTGCCTAAGGAGGAGAACTATTGGCTCTTCCAATACTTCTATGCTTTGGCATCGTGCATTCTTCATTATTAATTTACTGTTTGAAAATAGATGAAAAAGTAAAACACTGGGGGGCTTCTTTGATTTGTTTAATCTTTTAGTTTATTATTAATTTCAAGTTTGATGATGACCGACAGCTATTCGGAAAATGTAAATTAAAAATAAGGTATGTGCAGGATGCCACACACACATGGACAGTAGTGAGTCATCTTGTAGCAGTGTACAGCTGTTAAGGGGGTCACAAAAAACAAACTATAAAAAAAGTCAGGGGAGTGGGAAGTAGCAGTGTGGGAGAGGAGCTAACAATGGCTGTGAGATGGAGGGAAAGGGGGAATCATTAAGAGAGAGAACAGAGTTCAGAGAAAGGAATGACAGAAAATTGCATTCCTTCACTGGAATGTGGCAGATCACAGAGACAGCAATCAGACTGATTTGAGAGAATCAATCGGGCTGATATAACTTGTGACTGACAATTTCACAAGCACATTGCAGCAATAAGAACACAAAAAGCCAATGGTTTGGAGTGGGCTGGCCTACAGCCTACTCTAAGTATATGTTAAAGTATTCGGTGAATAGGTCCCTTGATGACAGACAGCTAAAGCTGTCTGTGCGCAAGACCTAAAAATGGGTGCCTAACAGAGAGACGGCATTAGCGCTTCATTTGTATAAAGTTCACGGCATGGAAGAGACTCGTGCACCAACATAAAGAGACGCCACGGCTCCAGCTCGCTCATTAGCTGTGATCTTCACCTGGCAACAGGAAAGACTTAAAGGCTTAGGGACTGTCAGACATGAAACTGTTCCCAGTATTAGCGGTAAAACTCTTTAAACACTGTAAAGAAAACGCCACAATGTCAGGTTCCTATGCGTCGGTTTCACAGTTCTTCAGCCTGGGTGAAAGGCTTAGCCGGCCCCGATATTCCCAGATTCATCAGCTAACGCTGGGAACAGCTGTAGTGCCACAGAGGGAAAAGGGCTCACAGTTGGCACCTTAATTAGCTATGTGATCAGAGATGAAAGGGTTTGTAAGGACAGAGGGGCTGCGCCGCCCTTCCAGCCTCTGATGCTCGTTGCAGAGCACTTCACTGAAGTAGCCTGGGGTCGCTTGCATGTCGTCTGCAACTGTGGCATTTGGGCCGAAAACAAATGCAGGACTTCGGCGGCCATGAATGTCACTCTGGGGCAGATTTACGAGTTCTCGCGCATCTCTGCAAATCAGCAGGAATGAGCCAGAAAAGATGCGACACGCAATTTCCTCCCTGCACCACCACAAATGTGCCGCATTTACAATGCATTTACAATGCGGCACACTGTGGTGCAAACATAGGGTGATGCGAGTCGCATCCTGTGGCGTAAGGGCGGCGCATTGCTTGAGTCATGTCACCAGCGCGACCCGGCTCCAGCAATGTTCAGTGGTGCCCTATGCCTAACATGCTGAGTCACTCCTTTCGCCTGCTTCAAGCAGGCGCAGGGTTTTGACGTAGCATGGACATAAAAGTGAGTCAGTGAAATCTTGTAGATTTCGCTGCTTCACTTTTACGAGGCGTTCCTGCGTCAGAACGCGCACCCTGCGCCGGAACGCCCACATGAAACCTAACGCAGGTTTCATGTGGCGCAGGGCTTTACAACGTGACACATCTCCCAAGATGCGTCACGTAAATAAGGCGCAACATGGTGCATGGTTTACACCGCCGCTGCATTACAGAAATGACGCAACAGCAGTGTAAATGTGGCGCATGGGGCTTGTAAATCTGCCCCTCACATTTTTCCAAAGGCATAAGATTGCAAGAAATAGATGGCTGCCCATTGAATAAATTATTCTTGACAATGGAGGGGTTAACTCTTACTTTCTCTGGGAAACATGCCCTTGCAAAACCATCCCTAAATGCTGGACAAATTAACCACTGCAACTCGAAGATGCACTGTAGTTGCAGCAAGGAAGGAGGAATTGTATAGCACTCACTCTCCGAATGGAGTGACCAACAAATGTGAAGTTGGGGGAAAGGCGGAACACAGTATCACACAGGCGCCAAGACAGCAACACTAAAATTCATAACATGTGGTGGATTAAAGGAGTAACCCTTGGAGCTTGGTGCCCTAAGAATGCATTTGGGAGACAGTGAGGGGTGTTTCATATCCTTTTACCTGCTGGATCTGTTGCTTTGCCGGGGCTGACTCTATGACCTGCAAACTTCTCTGCTACCTCTCTCAGACTAGATCTTTCAGCCCCTAATATTGCATTCTAGAAAGAGTTATTCCCCAGAGTGGCATAAGCACCATTGGGCCAAACCAGAACAAAATGAAACTGAGGGGCATATTTATTAGAAAGTCATGCAGCGCATCAAGTGTCCTTGCTGCGCTGTGACAGGGAAAGGGCAGAAGTTTACCGTATTTAAAAGAAGACGCTGCATTTCTTTCTTTGTTCCTGCGCTGGCACTGTTTTGGCTGCCTATCGCCAATGCAGGCACCTTGAACCATGTTGCAAGGGTCCTAAAAGGGTCCTGCTTTGTGTAAGGAGGGTTGCTTTTGTTCAGGAAGGAGAACCTTCCAGTGGTGGCCGGTAAAGATCAGGGGTGGCGGTTCAGGGGTAAGCGGTTGTAAAAAAAGAGAAGAAACCTTACCTTATCATCATGTCTCTCCTCCATCTCTGGAACAGGAAGCACCCAGACTCCCATAACCCAATCACAACGCTGCAATGCAGCATTGTGATTGGTCTGAGTGCCGTGGTTCAGCGCTCAGATAGGCAGTGGGAGCCTTGGCATGCTCTCCACCCAGGCTGTAATCAAGCCAGGGTGGAGAACATACAAAGTGTGGATGACTGTTTGGCCAGCCCAGAATGGCCACCCAAACAGTCATGGACCCTTGCAGTGTGCACCAATCTCCCCCTGCTCCTCTGTAATCAGAGAAGCCCTGGCACACCCACAAAACTGCCACAGCATGAACAAATAACATGATAATAACTTTGTGTTATTTTCATTTTATTTTTCCATTATTTTACTGCTGCAAAGCAGTGTGGCGACTCTCCTCCTCCTTAATGGAAGAGCCACCACTGGTACCTTCCTGCACAAAAAAAATCCCCTGAGGCATCTTTCTCTTTCTCTGGGTGCTGCAAAAAATTCATAGAACAAGGTTGTAACAAGGAGAAATAAAGATATTTCTCCTTGTTACGCCTCACCTGAGAAGGCTTACCATTTTGGCGCATTTCCAGGTCTACCACTTTGGGTAAATCTGGAAATACATCAAAATCCATGGGAGTTGTGTGGGAACACCCACGTAACACCCATGGAACGCCTTTCCAGAACAAAGTAAGGCAATGCCGCGATTTGCTCTGCGTTACTCCTGACTTATGAAACCACTTGGGCGCATGAAAAGCAAACTTGCGTTGCTTCAGAAATTGTATTTTGGTCTTGCGCTGTGCAAGAGTGACACAACTCCCCTAATACATATGCAGACCCCTGAATGCATAGCAAATCAGGGGAGGAGGTAAATTGCCACTGAGCATTTTTTTAAAAAAAATCCAATCTACCTACTGAATAGGTTGTAGAAATTAGGCAAATGGAAAAGTGCTGAACATATCTAATAGTCTCCTACATCGACTGAACCACAAACACTGTAGATCCCATTAAAAAAATGCAGTAAATTTGCACTCCAATTGGTACTGCTACAAACATGTGCAGATTTTCTATTTTTTTTAATTCAGAAAGATGCAACAGTCGCCGGTGTCTAGGCATGTGTCTGGCAATATCAAGTGAAATTTGCTAGATGCTAGTTCTCCAATAATTAGTTGTGCACGCTGCACAGGTCTGCACTTAAGAGAGCTCTTCCTCACAAAGTTTGTGGGTGCTTATTTTCCCTTGTCATTCTGGAGCAAATCTAACCATTTCCAGAGTGGACAAGAGCAGAAGAGGAGTTTGTGAACGCCTACAAACACACTAGGTTGTGGACGTTCCCATACTGTCAAGGCAAACCACAACTTGTTCCACCCACTCCCCACCTCTTGCATAGAGTTTACTTCTGCCTGGTCGTAAGCAGCTTTGATGAAAAATTGCACATTGGTAATGCCTTTTGCATCATAGATAAGGGACAGGCACAAATGCATCAATTTTCAACGTTGAACGCATGTTTTGGACCCTGTGCATTAAAATTTGGTTGCCTCCTTATACCAAACAGGATCAACCAGGATTGCCACCTTGGCTGCACTGGAAACCCAGAGCAGCCCTGACACTTTTCTCAGACCACCAGCCTCTGGGGAAGCACTGGCAGGCCCTGGGAGGCTGGTAACGCCTGCTTACTGCTTTTGTTACGGGGGCCGATATTGCAGCACTGCTACAAAACTGGCCCACATCCTTCCGGCTTCCCGGAGAAACAGCTGATGCCCAGTACGTTCAGTCCAGCCCTGGTTGCCTCCTTAAAGTAGGTGATCATGAATCGAGCCAACCTATGGAATATAAACCTCAATCGCACAATCCAAACTGACATTTCTTACCTGTATATAGTCCTGGACTTGCTGGTGCCTCTGTTTTGCGGTTGTCAATTCTGAGTCTGAGAAGGCTTCGCGGAGACTCTGCTGTGAGAGGAGCGACTCCAGCTCCAGCAGAGCAGACACCTGGCAGTACTGGCTAATGAACTCCCGGTCGTACGTGAAGAAATGAACTGAAAGAAAAAAAAATTGTATTTGATTAGTGATGGATCAAGTGATTAGGTTACCCTCATTTGCATCTTCGTAAATTTGCCACTTCAAGATTCGCCCAGTGTGTCTGTGTTATGTTGGTGTGTGCACATATCTAGAATCCTGTGCTGCTGTACACAGAACGGGTCCCCCAATAATTTATCATATCTCTGCCCAAGCACACCATTGGAAGTCAGGGAGAGCAATACTCTCCTCTATTGGGGTAAGCTTTAACTTGCAAGCAAGTTACTTCGCTCATTCAGATAGCATGAATTTATTCTCCAAAGGCAGACAACACAACTGTAGACACCCATAGAGGTGTGTGGGATCTCCAGTCAGTGTGCATGTTTGCTGCATCTTGTAATACAGATGAGTTATATCACTGAGGTGTCTTTGCGACTCAAAGAAGCCAATTACATACAATCTTGACTATTTCTATTTGCCATACACGTAATTTCAGGAAAACACAGAGACAAGAGAGTAGATTTTTTTTGTCTCTATGAAATGCAAGTGTTTGCTGCCAAGTTAGCTCTAACCCCCATCCAGTTATCAGTTGTTTGGGTTGGTAGTCCCGCCCATAGCCATTATGCGGGTTGTAGGGATTTACTCCACACAATAACCTAGTGTTAAATTGTCAGTCAATGGTCATGTTTTAGCCTCACTCACAATCAATAACTGAGTTTTTAGCCCCACGCTAGTGTAGGTATGGGAGGTTTGCATAGCACACACAGGAACTGCCTCGAATATTCTCAGGCACTTTAGGACTTATTTACAAGCCCTTTTGCTGCTGGTGCGTCATTTTTAATATGGAAAAAAGTGACATACTGGTGGCGCAAGGGGCTTGTGAATAGGACCCCACGTTTTTAACCTGGTTCATAGTCAGGATAGAGCCTGACCACATACATACAGTTTATGTGACGGCACCCCATCTACATTTAAACATTTAGCCTGACTCGAAGTCAGATGAGGATTACAGAATCCTCACATATTGGCATCATGTTAATATTAACCCTAGGCGGTGAACTCCGCTCCGCTAGTGGAGTTTGCAGAGTTTCCCGCACTCCGCGTTACGCCGAGCTCGCGGAGTTCCGAAAAAGAGGTTTTTTCCTCGCGCACGTTTGTCAACGTCAAGTTGGCGACCGCGAGCGAGGAAAATCAACCTCCTGGTGAGATTTTTCCTCGTTCGCGATCGTCAACATCAAGTTGGCGAGCGTGGAAAATCAACATCCCGGCGAGATTTCTCAACATAGTGGGGTCAGGTTTTTCATTGCGAGTGGTCGGTTATGCTTGTGACAGCTCGGGTTGAGAAACTGCCCGTTCCCGTTGAGAAAGCTCCAGCTTGAGAAAAAATCTACTCGAGCGGCAAAAAAGGAAAGCTTGCGATGTGCATGGTGCTGTTCGCAATGATTGCACAGTGTAGACAAGCATCTGGCACTGTGCAATCAATGCGAACAGCATTTATCGATTCTACTCCACCGCTTGCGGTTCTCCGCGTAGCGCAGCAGAGTTTATTTTGCACTTTGCAGAGTTCGGCGAAGTGCAACTCTGCAAACTCCACCCAGGGTTTGTTAATATACAGTTATATAGGTAAAATCGCTGAGTTCAAATGTTTTTTCACTCTCCTGTTTTTAGAACTGGAGCACAAAGAGATAAACTCTTTATATGGAAAATAAGGATTTGGCCTCAAGTCTGCAGGGACCAATGTGATCATGTCTGTCAGTAGACAACGTCTTCTTAACAAGGAGAACTGTGATGGAATTCTCTAAACAAAGGCGGCTGAAGGAAATTAGTGGACTCTGATTACTAATCCTCCCCCTGGAATATAGATTTGAAGAAATGAAACAGATTTGGTGACGGTACAACTAAATGGATGTGCAGTATTCACTGACGGTAATTGATTCCTCAACATTCAGAAAGAGTGGATGAGATGAATAGAGCAATTAGTACCAAAGGTTAAAAAAATGTCAAAAACTGAACTAAGTGGTATTTAATCTTAGCCAAGAAGGGTCTATCTAGAGAAGGGTTAACATTTAGATGGTGGGTACAGCCTTAATAAATTGAACATAATTAAATATGTTGGTACATCAAGTCAAAGCAGACCTCTGGGTGAATTGCTCAGTGGACTATTGCATCCACTGGAGGGGCCTGTGTTCAATCTTATGGTCACAGGTTTAAATCCCGGCTGGTCCACTCATCCTTTCATCCATCTGAGGTCGATAAAATGAGTACCATTGAGTTGGGTCCACTGAACATCTGTTATTCAGCACAAAGATGCCCCGTCAGGGGAGAAAGTGCACTTTACAAATACACATGTTATGTTATCTGAGGGTGAAAGGGAACGGCTCAGGAACAAGTCAATAACAAGCAAACATGGAGTCAACATATTTTCCAAACCATGAATAGAGGGTTTCATGATGTGGTTAAGCTCCATTGCTGAAGTGGTGCACTGAATGAACACAGATTAAATACCAGTGTATTGTCACACCCTCGCGTTATTCATCTGTGTCAAGTTTCTTCTTTCCCTTTGCCAGCTATCAATAGGCCGATTTTTCATGCAGATAATCTGCACAGATTGATTGTTGTAGCTAGGGTAGGCAGATAAAAGGCATTCCAGACCCTCTAAGTGCCAGCTTCCGAGCGATGAATATGGACTGAGCTCATACAGAAGCAAAACACACGAGAGATCGCTAGGAACCAGGCGGCTGTAATTCCACCTGGATCTCTGGTGACATCATTAACCACATAACCAAAGGTCATGGCAGCAGCACTCTCTAATGGCATTCCAGTCTTACCTGTGCTCTGGTGCCCATTGTACTGGGAATCGCTCTGCACTGAAAGAGTCCTCTTTTGAGCTTCATCTGAGTGCCGCCACTGCTCCAGGAAGAGGGCAGTAAACAAGAAATTGCTTGACAATGCCTTGTGCCGGATTCTTATGGATCTATTCAGGCGACTCCCACAGGACTCAATTTGGCTTGGAGGCCATCTTTCAAATTGATGCCCACAGGAAATGTTTTTTCCCAAATATTGCACGGTGTGGGACTAGGATCCACCGGGGCAGATTTGCAAGCCCCTTGCGCCACGTTTGCGTCCTTTTTAACATAGGAAAAGTGATGCAAAAGTGGCGCCAGGGCCTTGTAAATCTACCCCACGGTGCCTGACTTAATACGCTCAGCGTCAACGACAGGAGCAACAGTTCTCAATTCCCTGCTAGAGGCTGAGGCACGAAAGGGCTTATTTACAAGCCCCTTGCGCCACCTTTGCGTCCTTTTTAACATGGGGAAAGTGACATACGGGTGGCGCAAGGATCTAAATCTGCCCCAAGGAGCTTAAGAAGTTCTCGTTAGAAATTGAGATCTGCAAGCGTTTCTCGCTCTTCATTTGGGCTAATTTGTTCACAACCTTTCGGCAGGTGTCCTTGGTGAATTACTATTGAATTCCAATTCCTATTGAATGTAGCATATTTTGGTAAGTCACACCTGGGTAGGAACAACACCCAAGGTATTTTGATGAGACACTTCCTTCCTGGTGACACGCCTTTGCTTGTAACTCAAAACCAACCCCCCTCCCCCTTAGGACACCAGATCTGTGTGAAATTTAGTAAACTGGCACTGCTGAATATACGTATTTATAGTTAGATTGTCATACTTTTCCTCTCAAGGGGACACTTGTTTTCCGTCACCAACTCCTTTCTCTGATGTCTGCTAGGGCACTGCTGTTAACCCCTTGGGTGCGCCGCGATTCTGCGCCTGTGCGGCGTTTTTTGAAGTGGGCGGGTTCATTACGGCCCCCAGCCGTCATCAGCACAGGCCCACCGTGATGCATGACGGCTGGGGGCCGTCATCAGCATCAAAGGGGTTAATGTTACTATATTGCCATGTAGGCTGGACGTCGACCTATACTGTAAAGCTTTCTTTTGATGGATTGTGTACAACATATAAATACTGATTTAACGAAAAAACACAATTGAAGGAATCAGGTAGTGGGCACTGGCAGCGGGAACATTTAGAGTCCATTCAAATGGGCCCTTAGCCCCGAGCCGATGCACATTTTTAGCCTCCAACAATACATGGGGCGAGCGAAATCCCACAGTGATGTGCTGAACAACGGAATGAAATTCACGTGTTTGCGGTGAGGTATACCTACAACAATCTCTAAGATCTTCATTCAATTGGTGTTTGAACGATGAATGAAATCTGAACTATTTTTGGTATGTACTGGCAGCTATGAGACTGGGATGGAATGAAAACTAGCTTCTTTTTCGATATATTCTGCTCCCAAGACTGCAGATTAGCAAACAGGAAAAGGGACAGCAAATTTTGCAACGCAGTGCCATTTCCAAAACGCAGAGATGCGCCGTATTTACAAGAATACAATGCGCACCTGTGTTTTCCCTTTGGTTGGAGCTAAAAATGGCTGCCTAGCCCTGCATTGCAGGGATGATTGTTTATGTGCAGGAAGGTGTATAATGGCAATTTGCTACTTCTATGTGTGCTGCATTCTGCAGCACACATAGGAGTAACAAATTGCCATTATTGATTGTTCATGTGTAGGAGCAGACTCCTTCATGCACAAATACAATCCTTAATGGTGTTTTGCTCTTTCTATTTGTGCTGCATTCTTACTATGTGTGCTACATTTCTCCTCGTTGTGCCAATCTAATGCCTGCTTTTCCTTGACGTTAGTTTTTGGCGCTGCCTCAGATTTACAGATCCTTGTAAATTTGAGGCAGCGCCAAAAAGCAATGGGTGTTGCGGGTGAACGTCAACAGCAACACCCACTGCACGCCCCTTTCATGCAGATACCTGGGTAAAAGAGTACCATATTTACAAAACGGCGTTACACTACAAAAAGTGGCTTAATGCTACTTTGTAAATACGGAGCAGGTCAATGCGCCACTAGAACGTCAGTAAAAGTGATGTTTCGGTGGATCAGTCCCCTTGTACATATGCCCCAGAGTGTTTTTGCCTCCGCTCTGTATGGAGAAGATGGATACAAGCAATAACCAAAACCTAATGATGGACAGAAGCGTAGCTACGTGTTGTATGAATGAACGCGTCATGCCTGTCTCGCTTGTGCATTGTTGCTTTATGAAATAGACACGAGCGGGGCATTCTGTGCTCGAGTCTATTTCATATGATGAGGGCATGTGGGGCATTTGGGCAGTGGTTTTGCTCGCGTGTTGCGGCATCTTTTGAGCCACAGGGTTTGCACTTATATGGGGGGCGAGGGGCAGTTACCGGTAGAAGACCGGATTTGTATGAGATGACATGCATCTTGATAAATGTTTCTTCCACTACACTTTGGATCCGGCGTTTTCATTCACATACTACACAACACCCTAAGATTGTTCCCCACGAAGAGGGTGCTTTCAATGTTTAAGGGAGGAATCATTGAGGATAATTCAGTATATGTAGTTCCAGAATTACTTCCCTCAGTTACATATCTTAGAAGGCCAATAAGCCAAGGTGCTTTCGGTATAATGTATGCTAGCCTGGTTCATCTCAGGAGGTTGTATGACGTTTCAACGCATGCCTTTACAACGCAGGTATTACAACACAAGTCGTTACAACAACTTGCGTTGGGGGGCGCTGGATAGTGGAATAGTTTAATTTTCTATTCCAACTCCAGTCCCCGTGGATAGTAAACTATTCCCTATCCAACAGCGCCCTCCAGCCAAAGTCATTGTAACAACATTCGTTGTAATTCCTGCGTTGTAATGGTAGTGTGTGGTAAAAGTTTCATTGTAAACGATGTTCCCCTCTCAGGAACGTAAGATAGAAGAAGGAATAAGAGGACCAGTAAAAGGACAAACATAAACCATGTCAGCTTCACGTCAGATGAATGATTGAAGCATTCTGAGATATGGTAAGGGCTATCTGCAGAGGCAATTCTATTTGAAGACATGGTGGCACAGATCGACATAAGCCGTAGCAAAGCAATAGTGAGGATCCCGGGAAGCAAGAGATCATTTTACTTCACCAGAAGCAGTATTTTCTGTCAAAAATAGACAACTGAATTCTTTTTTCCAGTAAGGGAAGAATCTGAAGCTTCAAATTGATACTATATAATTAGTTTAGACTCTGCATAATTCACTGAGGATATGAAATATGGCAAGTTCTTCAACCTCCTAGCGTGTTATCCAATGGCACCTTTCCTGCTGTAACTTTTATCTCCATGCTCACAATTATAAAAAGAGAAGCCAGCAGGAATCACACAGTGGATGTCTGACTCTCATATGGGCATAAGGAAGAAAAAAGTGGCATTCAACCGTCACTAATAGTCTGGGGTTCTCAGCAGGAAGTCATTGTGGATGAAAGCAGTGACAAAGCAGACTGACATTAGAGTGCATAGCGTGGCATTTATGGTTTAAGGATCTGTTTAAGGATCTTGTTACCCGTTTCGTCTCTTTTAAGTTTTTTGGCCATTCCTCTAACCAAGCTACTCAAGCACTCTAGAGTTGCCTCTAGATCTGCTGCCTGTAATTAACTACTTTCATCTTCTTGTGCAGAACCCTAAGGAGACCATTAAGGTCTTTTGTCCATTAGCCTCAGTGGGAACAATTTTCCTCAATTTTGTCATTACTGCAATGTGGTCAAGGAACATAGGAACTGATCTAGATTTTGGCAGACAAGATGCCCTGTGTGCCAAACTGACGGTCCACCCAATTTATTTTGAATTGGGCGGACTATCGTACTTCGCCAGTGGAAACCTTACATCGATGGCCCAATGGACTTTTAGACGTTGATGTAAGGAAACTAGACGTTCAGTCCTATTTAGGGCGGATCTTCTGATGCACTTTTATCTCTTTAGGACTGCCAGTAAAAATCTGGTAGTCTCGAAGATAAAAGAAGAAAACTGATCTCAACAACCAGGGAGAAGAGTGTCATTATTTTCGTTTTTTGTACAAAAATGTTTCTGAGTGGCCAAATGAAACATGGCTGCCACTCAGCAAACATTCAGTACTTTGAGAAGAGTCACGGTCACAATGGCTCCTTTGAAGTCACAAAGAGCTCAACTTGGCCGGTGATGATCTCTAAATATGTTGGTTGGTAGTACACCGGGGCAGCAGAGGTTATTACCTTCAGTCTAGTCTACCACTGTACGGCAGGCTGACAACCGAACCCTAAATAAGGGTCACTGTCATTTAATTCCTTCTAAGTGATTGAACCGCTATTGATAGGTGAGAAACGTGCACAATCAATGGGGTGGACAATCCATTGCTTCGTCTCTCTCCCTGCATTCAGAAAATCATCACCTTGTTTTTTTCTCCGTAGCCTTATACCCTCACAATATACCTCTGCCCTTCTCCTTCAAATCCCAGAAACAACAGCCATCAAGGCAGTCCACTGGCATCAGTCACTTTCACTGTCCCGTATGTCCCTTTGCTTTTCACAACTGTTTATAGCTGTAATTCTCCAGGGCTCCTTTCATGGCCTGGACCCAAGTCTATGTTCTCACAAAAACCTCCATATTTAATCTCTGTACAGCAGAGTAGGGTTGAAGTGCACCACCTCATTCACCACACCTTTGGATTGAGTAGGTCTTCCCCTCACATCTCTCAGTACCTTTAACTTTTCATGACTCCAAATCACAGTATGTGGAAGAAATAGCCAGATTAGTATGCAATGAGATTTAATAAACAGTTACTAAGCAGACATGACTGGAATTACATTCAACCTTGTGCCTAACAGGCACCACCAACAAAGCGTAGCTTTTTAAACACAAGTAAGTATTATCTTAGGGAATTACCTTACCTAGTTCAAAGATCTGGAGAGGCAGAGTGAGGAATCCAGAGCGAGGAGTGTAGGGGTTGTTTTGACCGGGAGCAGTGCAGACATCATCGGAAGGAGGCAGTAACAAGAGAAATGAGACCTGGCCACCAAAGTCAAGGACCTCCTGGCTGTATAGACGGAAATCTTTGGCCTAAGGATTAAATATTTAAAGAACAGAAACATGGTATTAAGATATAAGCAATCGTCTTAATTGCAGAAACAACTAATTGTTACATCCTAAATAGGAAACTATACAGTAACATAAATTGGAAGTAAATAGTTTACACCCTTAGCTGCAGTCTAATTGAACCTCATACCACCACTCTTCAAAGCTCTTACCAAATCCCATCTAGAACTCTATACTGACCATTTCCCAGAGCATACAATATAAAGCAGTACGCACATTACACTAAGGAGTAACACTCAAAACTAGCACCTGGTCTATAGTCTACACTTAATCTTAACACTCTATATGATTCCTTACCTAGCATTGTATGAAGACCCGCTCCACAATAAATAGTGCACAACAAGTACAATTTATGTTGTTCAAAGCATCCAAACATGCCTAGAATGTGTAATGGCACAACAATCCATACTAACCTCCATCCGTTTTCACACATTTGCGAAGCACCTGACTTCCATCATAGTAGCAAAATCAGGTGTTTCCAAATGTAAGCAGCTAGGAATACAAGAGTGCACCACAGAGCAGAAAAATGCCAAAACCAGTTGAAACCAAACAGTCAAGACAATATAGGGCTTACAGAAACCCAACCATACGTTGCCGTTCTACGGAGTCTGCATTGACCCCCGGTCGTGTAAAGAGAAGCCTTTCAAAGTGTCCAATCACTACAAACTAACAGGCATCATTAAAGCTCAAAAGCGGGATACTTTTGGTATGCCCACAGCACCAGGCTAAAACAATATTGGGGGAAAATACTTGTAGACCGAAGGAGCACTGCTAGGAAATGCGCCCTTCCATTTAGCTTGGGCAAAACCACCGGATTTCTTTAATTAATAAACAACTAGATGTGTCAGGGAGACTATTCCAGATGAACCCCAAACCACAGAAAGAGAAGAGGAGGCTATATGAAGCTATTTCTACTTTAAACTGATAATGTTTTATGTTGCACTTCAACCTGGGGGAGTAAGAATTAAAGCTGGACTCTGATTTAGTCACCTTGGTCCAGATTTACTACGGGCATGCGATGCCCATGTGTCACTCAAGGTGGCGCAATGCAAGCCCTTAAGTCAGCTGTACTAAGCCTTGCACCTTGCATGGCTCTATGTGGGTGGCTTGGTAATTCTAGAGTAACGCAAGGCAACCCAAGTAGCTGCCTTGCATTACCCTGCTTTGGGAAGGCATTCCAGACCTTGGGAGTTCCCACGGATCCTCCCATGGATTGTTGCGCATTCCCAGATGTACTGCAGCAGAGGGAGAGCGCCCAAATGTGTCATATCCTAGAAGATATGGTGAATTCATGCTCACTCCATCATGCAGCGCAGCAAGTTGTCTTGCGTGACTTTTTTGTAAATCTGGGATTTTGTTTATTTGAGAGAGGGAGAGAAATATAATTTTTTCCCAACAGATTTTATGGTAGAGAGCCATTGTGCAGTACAATTAGTGAAAGCAATTTGTTGTTAATATTAGGATGAACAACCGTGGTGAATGCTCCAAGTCGGTGACTAAACTTCAGACGGCTATGGTATTATATCCAGGAATCTGAAGAGCCGTGGGGCGGGGGTTGCTTTAGGTTTAACCAGCTCGGTGGGTTATCAAAGAACATCTACTGAGTCTGGAAGGCTTGCAAACCAGGTGGTCAATGGGCAAAGAAAAGAAGGATAAATCTCATATAGGAAACTTCTGGGCTCAAGAGTGATAACATTATTCTTTTTTCTTTCTTGACCTTCTATACTGATTGTAGTTTAACATTTAGTACCTACTAAAAAGCCTCCTTCTTTAGGCCTCAGGAACAAACACTTGCTTCGAAAGCAACCAATCAAAGGTATTGGTACAAAGTAAAGGGAAGCAAACCCGGGGAATCTAATGGGTAGCCAACTGAAAAAACAAACCCTACTGACTCATGCCAAGGCAACCCTATGGTGTCCAGCCGGAGACCCAGCTCTACACCTGCAAAACATGCCACTGATCTGGGATCAGGATTCACCTATGGTTTCAAGATGATAATAAAAAAACAAATCAGAACCAGTGCAACATCACACAATCTCGATCTTTTCAAGGAAAGGAGACATTGTTGCCTAGTCGATTTCATCCATAAGAACATCAAACTTCAAGGATATTTGCAACTTGCGCTGTCATGGAAAGTGGAACTAAACTGTTTGTGTTTGTGATTTGGTCCTTTTCACTGAGGGGAAGTTGTTCAAGCATGGAAATATGAAAGATCAAATTCTAGCTGCCGTTTTTTCAGCGATGGCCTCAAATGTTTAGCACGTTATATGCTGCTGCGCTGTTTATGCATATATTTTTTGCAGTTTTATATAGCACAAACTCGACCCGAAGGCACTGGAGCGCTTTATATGAGCACCAATTACATTATGGAAGGACAAATCCATTTTTGTTTGGCACGGGAAGAATAAGTGATTCGCCCAGAATCACAGGATGTTGAGCCGAACCGGAGACTGGAACTTGGGGCCATATGTATGAAGCCGTTTTTGAATTGCAGAGGCCGAAATTCTCATTGTTTCCAGTGTATCATACAATCGCAATTTAAGGAATCGCAATAATTTGCGATTCCTTAAATGATATGTATGATAAATTTTTGAAGTGCAAATTTGTGTTAAGGAATCGCAATTTATCACCAACTTGTAGTTTGTGGTAATTTGCGATTTCTCATAATAATGCCCTATTTGGCATTCGTGGGGGTGGTATGTGACACACATACATGCCCATAGGGCATATATGTGTGCCATATGCACACACATGTAGATTTGAGGGGTGCAGCAGGGTGTCTTTGAGACACCCCTGCACCCTTGTAATAATTCTCAAATTGCGATTAGCAAATTGCGAATTCGCAATTTGAGAATTATTGCACCATCATTCCAAAGGGCCTCCTGGCCCATAGGAATGCATTGGAAATCATTCTTTATTTGCGATTTCGCAAATTGCGAATTCGCAAATAAAGAATGATAAGGAATCGCTAAAAAATAGCGATTTTGTACATACATACCATTTTGCAATTTCTAAATAGCAATTCGCAAAAAATCGCTATTTAGAAATCGCAAAACGATATCTTGATACATCCGGCCCCTAGTTCTCCAGTTCCAAAGTCGGCAGCTCTGGCCGTTAGGCCACATCCTCTCTAATGACCATTAAAAACAATGGTTTCCTTAATTTCTTAGAAAAGGGATTTGTAATTACAAAGAGACAATATTATCTTGTTTTAATTGTGGCAATGGTCGCAAATTAGTGGTTTTGTGAAAATGATAAAAGTCATTATGATTAAACTTGAACCATCAATGTAACAGAAGCTAATAATAATCATCGCAAGCAGTGCCATTGCTAAAATATTTTAAAATATCTATGAAACTTACTTACAATAGCGGCTGCAACGGGGAAATAGTGGTGGGGTGGGGAGATGGGTCGACGCACGAGCAGGAAGCACACAGGTTCCCAGACACCCCTCGGTAATCGCAACACTGCTTTCATCCGTATTACAGCAGTGTTGTGAATGGTCTGAGTGCCCTGGTTCGGTGCTCAGACAGGGAAAGGGAGTCTGTGCATGTTCTTCACCAAGGCTGTGCAATCCAGCCGGGTGGTGAACATGCCCAAGACGGCCAGCCAAACCGTCATGCGCACTTAGAAAATACCCACCACTCCTCCCCACCCGCAACTAAGCAGAACCAGTAGTGAAAAGTAAAATGATAACTTGGTGTTACTATCATTTTATCTTTCCTGTGGCCGAAGCTCCTCCGTCTTAGTGGAAGAGCCGCCACTGTATTTGCGCTGTTTGCATTGATATCGTTTTAATCAATGTTCAACAAACCATTTACTTAGTTACTTTAAAAGGCGTCTCTGTTGATAAATCAACACAGCTGAATTGAGTGTGTCTACTAATTTGATCACAGTAAACACTCTTGTTCCAGTGTCCAAGGGTGGTATGTTTGTTTTATTGCTTAGATTTCTATTTCTCTTAGCAGTGCAGTTAATGAATTGTGTGGCATTTCTATTTTCATGTAGCGTTCATCTCCTATTTTTAGTTAAAGATTTGTTTTCAGCTAAGCCAGCTGGAATGCATTCAGCTAATATCCTGCTCTCATGAAGGCAGTGTTTGATTGCTTCGATTTCTGGCTTAGAGAACGGCTGGTTTAAGAAGCACAATAGGGAAATGGCTGCAAGGTTATAAACATTGTCATTCAACTGATGGAGGTAACTTGCTCTGGACAGGTTTGAAAGATCCTGGGGCAAGATTGCTTTGGTACATTAACATATGAATTTCAAATGATTTGATGTTTTCAATGTATATATTTCCAACTAAATTATAAATGTTTAGAAATGATATGCACGTACCTATTTGTATTTCAGAGGTATGCACTCTTCTTGAGGTATAATTATGCCGTACATTAATAGATATTTGCGCTGTGGGACTCTATCTTGAATATTTTAAAAGAACATTGAACTACAAAGCAAGTACGTTTTATAAGCATGCCAGATTTGGCAAAGCCCCAACACACCATCTTGGGTTAACTTGATCCCAACCAAGTTCTACAAGAATTTTTCCTTCCTACCCCTTTTCCCCCACCCAAAGGTCACTTTCTCTGGATTGACAAATTACTACTTAGGCCCTCATTTAGAAGAGACCTGCACTGCCGGAGCGCAACTTTTTATGATTATCTAGTGGTGCAGGACTCTCAATCATATCTATGAGGTGACGCAAAGCCACCCTGCATGACTTTGCACGTCCTCATGGATATGGAGTAAGGCAAGGCAGCGGCTTACTCTACGTCAAGGAAGCATTCCATTGATGTTGCTGTGGGTGTTCCACTCAGTGAACGACCAAAATATAGAATCCAAAATATAGACAGGACAGAATATCAACTCCAAAATATAGATAGGACAGAATATCGAATTACCAAAATATAGTTAGTCAGAATATCGAATTTGGAGTAGGAAATATCGATTTCCATAATATCGAATTTAAAATATCGATTTCCATAATATCGATTTTTTTTTAGTGGTATGTATGGTAGCATATGTGTTAAAATTATGTATTAATTTTGTAATGTATGTTTAATTTCTTTTAAGTAATGATTGTTATGTAATTTAATTTTTGCGTAGTTTAATTCCGTAGTCGGTTGTGGGTTTATAGGGGAATAGGGTGGAAATAATTTAATTATAGTAAATTAAATATTCATTTTTATTTATATGTATTGAGAATGAATTGATTGATAATTAATTATTAATTGGTACTAAATTTGTATTAGAACATTGGAATGTTGGGAGCTCCATTAAAAACAATGGAGTGCTCTGGGCTTTTAATGGCTGGTATAATCCTGGAGCTCCAACATTCCAATATTTCTTTGTTCACAGCTCTGGCTGTGAACAAAGGCTTCAGGGAACCTGAGGGGATTCCAATCCCCTCACTCTCCCAAAAGGCTTTGTCTTTTTTGTTAGAACATTCTGTCCTCTAGTGACAGAATGTTCTAATAGCCTTATAGCCCTTCGTAGATGGGCTATACCGCTATTAAAGTCCCTCTCCCTTGTTAAAGGCCCTCGCCTTCGGCTCGGGGCCTTTAACGCTGGAGAGGGCCTTTAATAGCCGGTATAGCCCTCTACGGCGGGCTATAGGGCTACATTAATTGGTAACTAATTTTTATTAATTGGTAATTAATTTTATTAATTGACAATTATGTTAATTGTATATTTTTTTGGAGCAGGTTATGGGTTTATTGGGGATTAGGGTGGGAAGTAATTTAATTGTTATAAAGTTAATATTTATTTGTATTTATATGTATTGATAATCAATTGCTTGCTAATTAATTACTAATTGGTAATTAATTTTTATTAATTGGTAATTAATTTTTATTAATTGATAATTATGTTAATTGTATTATTTATTATTTGGAGCGGTTTATGGGTTTATAGGGGAATAAGGTGGGAAGTAATTTAATTGTAATAAAGTACATACTTATTTTTATTTATATGTATTGATAATTAATTGATAATTATTAGTTGGTAATTCATTTTTTATAACTGGTAATTATTATTTTTAATTGGTAATTAATTTGCATTAATTGGTAATTTTGTTTAATTAATTTTTTATTGGTATTGATAATTAATTTAATCTTCTTTTAATATTAAATAATTACTTTACCTACTGTTGTACTCTTAGGAGTGGGAATAGTAATGTTTACCCCTACGCTATCCAATGTTTTCCCTACTGTTTTACTCACTGGAGTGGGAATAGTCATTTTTACCCTCCCGCTATCCAACGCTTTCCTTACTGTTGCACTCAATGGAGTGGGAATAGTAATTTTTACCCTCCCGCTATCCAACGCTTTCCCTACTGTTGCACTCACTGGAGTTGGAATAGTAATTTTAACCCTCCCGCTATTCAACGCTTTCCCTACAGTTGCACTCTCTGGAGTGGGAATAGTAATTTTTCACCCACCCGCTATCCAAAGCTTTCCCTACTGTTGCACTCTTTAGAGTGGGGATAGTAATTTTCACCCCTACGCTATCCAACATTTTCACTCCTGTTGCACACACTGGAGTGGGAATAGTAATTTTTACCCCTACGCTATCCAACGGTTTGACTACTGTTGCACTCACTGGTGTGGGAATAGTAATTGTTAGTCCTACTCTATCCAATGCTTTCCCTACTGTTGCACTCACTGGAGTAGGAATAGTAATTTTTACCCCTACGCTATCCAACATTTTCCCTAGTGTTGCACTCACTGGAGTGGGAATAATAATTTTTACACTCTCACTATCCAACGAAATATCGACTTTCTTTTATATTACATTAATTATTTTTACATTTTAAGCTTTTTTACATTATTTTAAGTATGTTTTATTTAATAATGTTTAATATTTATTTACTTTTATATTATTTTTAATACATTTAACAAATTCGATATTTTACTTAACTATATTTTAGCATTCTATATTTTGGATTCAATATTTTAGTACTTACCTGTTTGTAGATAGGGATTCTATATTCTGTACTTTTTATATTTTGGAGTCGATATTTTGGGCATTCTATATTATGTCCCTCGATATTTAGTTACTGAGCAGTTCCACTCACCACCCATGGAATTTGCCACAGCCCTAGATTTACAACATCACGTGAACTTACTCCTTCCCAAAGCAAGCGCAACGAGGAAAAATGTTTAAATTTCTCCTCGTTTTTTTTCTCTTTCCACGTGAGCTGCATTCTGTAGCACAAATAGAATGAGGAAACACCTCTTGTGATTGTTTTTGTGCAAGAAGGTGAACCCTTCCTGCACAAAAACAATCGTACCAATAGCACAGACATCCTTGCACCATCGTGCAAGAGTGCCTGCGTTGGCGCTCGGCTGTAAATTGTGCGCCGGGGCTGGCGGAAAGCACAGGTCTCTTGCAAATAGGGTGCATGCCTGCCCTTTCTAATTGGTAGCAAAATTCCCTACGCAAATTTTTTTTTAAATTAAGCTTTTATTTTTCAAGAAGATGCCACACATATCTGTGGATGGGATAAAGGTACAAATTGTAAAACATTCAGACAGAAACCCTTGAAACAGTAGCTATGGAACATTGCTCTTCTCCAATAAAATACTGAAATATATATTTTTTTTAAACCATGCCTTTCATATTATCGCCACATCATACTGGGAAGATCAAGGTTTTAGTTATCGGTCATGCTCTGTGTCACAATTTTGTATAACTCAGCTAGTGATAGTAAAGCCCAATCATTTTTTTTAATCTTGAACTGTGATGGGTCCCAGTGGTCATTAGTCCGTACTTACCCTCTTGTTAGGCAGTGCCCCAGGAGAGAATACGTGCACTGCCCCCACTTATGGTGGATTCCTCGCCTACCTCGGGATGCAGTAATTTATATTTTCCAGCAGCCTTTCTCTGAATCTATTAACTATAAGTTAATTACATACACAGAAATCCAAGCATTTACATGATGAGGTACATCAGAGGCGTAGACATTTCTTTGGAGAGTTTTTTGTAGTTCTTAACATGCCAATGCAAAATGGCAGCCATTGTATGAAACAGTAAAGAACAATGAGAGTTGAAACTGGCCAACAAAGCCCAACACTGCTTTCTTTATCAGTTGAGGTTAGTTGACACACTCACAAATGTCGAAACAATGCTTGTGAGTGACATCTTTGTAATCTGACGTTTTGCTCTCCAGAAGCATTTACAAATAGTAGTAGTTCTAAGGTTTCCCAAGAATGTGTCATGGACAATCCAACTCCAATGATAGGGCCTGGCAAGGCAGTTTACAAGCTCTGTCGGGTACTAGATGAGGCAACCTAAAGCCTTCCACAGGCACAGACCTACAGTGCTTTGTCCTCCTTACAAGATTAACTTCCATTACCTCAACTGTCAACAGATAGTGGGAAGATGTAGATCTGCAGAACCTGCTTGGTTGATTTGGGTTCCTCTTCACTTGGATGCTCCAGTCTATCCTTTGCTTACCATATTTACACATCATTATTTAAAGATAGTGGTGGCGTACAAATGGGGCCCAATAGCAAGCTGATTTGAGATGCCGGCGAGAGTAGCTAAGCACATTGGGGGAACCACATGTCAGATCTTGGATGGTCCCTATGACTATCAGCCTACTGCACAGTGATGTCTTGGTCACTGCCACTCATACTGGCAACAAGACTGTAACAGACACTCAGGGCTATACATTATTAGGGTAAACAAAGCAAACACAAGGAGATGATGAACGGAGCACTGAAACTTTTCAGACACTCACCTCCAGTCACAGATCTGGGTTGAATCCATCATCGTTCTTTAGCTCACTTCGCTACCCCAGTTCAGACCCAGCTATATGCAAATCAGTCTTGAACCATTAGTAGAACATTGAAATGTTGGGAGCTCCATTGAAAACAATGGAGTGTTCTGGGCTTCTAGTAGCCGGTAGAAGTCCGGACCTCCAACATTTCAATGCTGTCCTTCACAGCTGCTGCTGTGGACAAAGGCCTCGTGGAGCCCGAGGGATTGAGGGTCCCGTGAGGCCTTTGTTTTATTCGTAATGCCATTCTGCCTCTAGAGGCAGTATGTTCTAATAGCCCTATAGCCCTCTGTAGCTGGGCTATACCAGTTTTAAAGTCCGTCTCGCTGGTTAAAGGCTCAACCCTTCGCCTCGGCCTTCAACGCTGGAGCAGGCCTTTGATTTCTGGTTGTAGCCTGCTTCGATGGGCTATAAGACTACCTTAGACAATGGGCAGCTCCCTCTTTCCAGTCACTGGAAGCTAGGTATATATGTCCCTTTCACATCTAGTGATTAGTGAAGAGCCACAAGAGGGTGGTCAGAACATAAAAATACTCCCTACTTGAACCATACTTCTAAACACACCAAAGAGGCAAAGCTAGCAAACCTTATTTAGGAGGTTTCCCTTGACCCTTTCATCTATCTTCTTTCCTTCTGTCCTCCAACCCTTCCACCCTTTTAGCAATTCATCCTTTCATCTGTAAATCCCTTCACCATTCCATCCATTCAATCGTTTTACATGTTATATCCATTCATCTATCTCTGCATCACTTAGCATTTTCATCCTCTCACCTCTCCAACATCAATCCATTTTTACCCTTTCATACACTCTTTCGCTATTCTCTATCTATTCGTTCATCATCCTTTGACTCTTCCACCCATACCTTTGCACTTCTGTCTATCCATTCACCTTTTCACTCCATCCTTTCACCTCATCTTTTCACTCCATTGTCCATCCAGTAGTTCACCCTTTCACCCTTCCATCCTACCTGTCATATGTTCTTTCTTATTTGCTGTCACAGTTCCATCCTTCCTTTCGCCCCCCATTCTTTCTTTCCTTTTTCTATCTATCCACCTTTTGTCTCTGATCCTTCCTTTACCTTTTTACCTTTCTTTCTTATATGCCCTTTTTCTATTTCTCCCTCTCTGTGTGTTATCCCCTATTGGCATTACATTATTTCACATGCTCTGTTTCCTTTGCTCTGCATCACAGTCAAAGGTGCACACCCATGTCTCCTTCTATTCCGAACTATTATGTATTAGCACTTTGTCTACAGATGGTGGATGCCCAAAAACCACTAATTAACTTGTTATTGGGTCGCAGTTCATCAACCCATCAGTACCAGTGGCAACACCACTTACGCTGCTCTAGTAGGGGATTGACTATGCCACTGATGGGCCATTTTAGAATTCCCTATCAAACAGCTTCATATGGAATTAAATCAACAACCAAAATGCCAAATTAAGATCATGGGAGAGGATCTTACAATGCAAAAAGTAGGGAAAGGATAAGAATAGGGAAGAAAGAGAGAAGCAAAGAAACCTGAGGCCCAAGTTAACCTTAGTGCCTGAATGACAGGTTTTGAGCTCTCTCTCATGTCAGGGCCACTCTACACCCTAAACATACGAGTGTATAGTAAATGTTCACACCCTAATCTATAACAAGTAATTTACAATGATATACGACACCCTAAACTAAAACAAGTATGACCTTTTTCATAGTAAATAAGAATCATGCTTATGCAGCATAGAGAACAATAACCAGGGGCAGCTCCTCCACTATGGCGTAGGAGCGTCGCCCCCCTATCAGCTTCAAAAGTTTAAAAATAAAACGATAATAAAAGCGTATATTATCGTGTTATTTTTCTTACAATAGCCAAGGCTTGGGAGCGGAGCTGTCATGGAGGGTGAGTGGTGGGCAGGGCACTGTTGTTAGTGTGCATTAAGGTTTGGCCAGCCAAACTGTCATGTGCATTGAAGCTCTCTCCAACCCAAGCTGCATTACCGAGTTGGAGGGAGCACGCATAGGCTCCCAGTCTCGCTGGGAGCAGAAATCCTCGGCGCTCAGGCCAATTCTGAAGCTGCTTTGAGCATCACGAAAGTAGCGTCAGGATTGGCGCAGGGGATTCAGGGAGCCTGTGCTGGTGAGAACGGAGCAGAAGAGCGGAAATGCAGCAGATTAGGTTTTTTTGTGTGTCTCCTTAGTTTGTCGTCCGTCCCCCCTTCCTTCCCCACCTCACCACTAGGTATGGGCGGAAAATCCGTTCCGCTCGCGGATTTTGCGGATTTTCGGGAAATCCGCAATCCGCGAGATTTGCGAATCTCCCGCAAAATCCGCAAATCCGCGAGCAGCGGATTTTGCTCGCACTGCTCGCACTGTTCGCGTGAGTTCGCGGCTTCCCAGTAAAACTTCGCGCCCCGCGAATAAGTGCTAAATTGCAGAAATACGATCTTAGCAAAACTGAAACTACTTGCCAGGTTCAAAAGTTCAGGCTCATCATTAGTAGCCATTTCCTGTAGTGCTTCCTGAGGGGCCCCTCCAGAGTTCAGTTGCCAGTTGCAACTATTATGTGACCCTGCTCTGAACCTCAGAATAGTTACACATATGCCACAAAGGTCCTGAATTACAGCTAAGGGAGACAAGCAGGAGCCAGGCTGGAAGTTAAAATCCATTAATCAGCCCCTAATTCATTATTGTCAGTTGGGGCAGGGCAGGTGTTGTAACTAATTTTGCAACAATGAAAGCACTTAGCAAGTGCAAAAGATCACTAATCAGGGCGCACTAAGGAAGCAGGTGCCAGCTAAAAAAATATTCTGTGACACATTAATCAGCCCCAAATTAATTCAGGTCACTTGAGGCAGGGAAGGTGTGCTTTGCTTTGCCGAAAATAATGTACACTGGACAACCAGAGGGTGTGGTGATGAAACAGAGGGTGGCATGGGTGGGCCAGAGGGTGGCATGAGTAGTCAGAGAGTGGCAGTGGTGACAGAGAGTGGCAGTGATGAAGAAGAGTGTCCCAAACAGGCTGGACACGTAGAAACAACAAGTTCGCAAAACTTGCGACCCGACAGGTAAGTTCGCAAATTGCGAAATTGTAAAAACCCTCGCGAACTGGCAGAAACACGGGCGAACACAAAAAAAAAAAATCCGCAAATTCGCGGGAATTCGCGGATTTTGCGGATTGCGAGTTCGCAAATCCGCAAAATTCGCGAACGCGAGATCCGCAAAATTCGCCCATGCTTACTCACCACTCTGCCGGGACATGAGCAGCTACGGCTAATAATGCAGAAGTTAACATATATCACATAACACCCATTTATTCATTAAACTAGACCATAACTAACCTTCAGTGCTTCTGAAAAAAAGTGTTTTATCAAATGGGGGAAGTGGAAGGCACATACACGAAAGAAGGGGCTTGGAGTTGCTAGTCCTAGTGCCTGTAACACCTTGGTAATCACTGAATTGGAGACATGGTGTAGATGTAGCTGTTCATCTTTGGAGACAGGGCTGCCTAGCTTTCTGTCCCAAGGGCACTTAGCCAGGATGGAAGTTCAGAAAGGAGAGGATTCCACATTGGTAGTTACCATGAGGATCAAACTGAGGAGAACTCTAACCAAACAACACCAATTACACCGTAAAACCTCTACGACTGCCAAAAGGTAAAGTAAATACATTGGTTCTGTAACCTCTTCCATATCGATGCACCTATTGCAAAACACACATTACCTCTTCGAGTGGGATGTTCACCAAGTTCATGAGTTCCTTCACTGCTCCGCTCAGCTCCTGGATCATTACATTCTGACAGCTTCCCGAAAGCCGTTCCGCAAGAGATGGCTCCTCTGTATGGGCTAGGGTCTGCAGCCATTCCCACTCCTCCCTGTAAATGCCAGGAGAAAGAGACCCATTGATACGTGGTCAACCATCAACACGAGCTTCCAAATGAAGACAACGCATTCCCAGTTGGAATTTGAGATCCATCATATGCAACAAACAAGCTTCTTATCTATGGACCTCTAGGTTCATATCTGAGCGACAGGTGCCGATCTTAGAGTCAATTTCATAGAAAGACAAACATTGAATATTGATGCTCATTATTGAATTTAGTTAAGGAAGATACGGAAAAGCTTGCTCAGGTGCACCAACTAAGCAGAAGCCCTTGTGAAGCATTGAACTTGTCGATGACTTAAAGCGTTCGCATGTCCCTTCACCAGAACTACACCAATGTGCTGTATGGCTTGGAATAACTGTATGTGGGATGAAGAAGTAGGCTAAGCTGCTATGGCAAGAAATAAGAGGAAGAGATTTTTGTGTTGTGACAGATAATGTGGAATACCTTATTTATAGCTTTGCGAGGGGCAATGACTGTATAAAAATCTTTGTAAATTACATTACCTTTATGGTGACTACACAGGCACACATTCCCTTTAAGAAAATGAAAACAAGCACTGGCGTTGCCAATAGGTCTCGCAGTAGGAAAGTTGGAGCTATTGGTTTTGTAAATGACAAAGCCCTTTATGTTTTTAAAATAAAAACAAAAATAAAAGGCATTGTTATTTGCAATTGTAATAGCTCCAACTTTCCTTCATGCGAGACCTATTGGCAAGTGTGAATGGGTGGGTAGGGGTGGCAGCATGCATGGACGGATGCAAGTGTGAATGGGTGGGTAGGGCTGACAGACACATGGACGGATGCAAGTGTGAATGGGTGGGTAGGGGTGGCAGCATGCATGGACGGATGCAAGTGTGAATGGGTGGGTAGGGCTGGCAGACACATGGACGGATGCAAGTGTGAATGGGTGGCAGCACACGTGGACGGATGCAAGTGTGAATGGGTGGGTAGGGGTGGCAGCACACATGGATGGATGCAAGTGTGAATAAGTGGGCAGGGGTGGCAGCACACGTGGACAGATGCAAGTGTGAATGGGTGGACAGGGGTGGCAGCACACATGGACGGATGGGAGTGTGAATGGGTGGGTAGTGGTAGCAGCACACAGGGATGGATGCAAGTGTGAATGGGTGGGTGAATGCTTGGGCGAATGGATGCATGATGGGCGCAGTGGATGTTGAATAATAGATGTCGGAAGAAGCTCATCACCAGTTGAGGGAGTTCTGTAAAATAAAAATAATCAGTGGCCATGCGTGTCACTTGAGCCAACCTTGGGTTTGTATTCGGATCACTCACTGAACATTAGGGCTTTGAAACTGACATGTCAGAGGGTGATGTTGACACTCTAGAAGGCAAGTCATGTGTGCTAAAATAAGACTGGGCATGATGACGAAAGGCCGGGACTTTGGCAGAAGTTTAAGCAAGGTTTGGTAAACTGAAATGAAAGCGCAGGCTGTGGCCCCTCCATGGAGAAGGTCCGAAAATTCATGTAACTGCAGGTTTCTTGCATGTAGATGTGCTTGATTGTACGTTTATATGGAGAGACCTGCATAACACTCCTACAGCTGATGGCAGTGCAACGCTGCTATGATTTGTGCAGGACTTATAGAAACTGGATGATTTTAGATACAATGTATAATAAGAGGGGCTTTGCAGAGCTAGTGACGCTGCGCCTCTCTAAATGTCACGTTAAGCGCACTGAAACTATGGGAATGTCACACCTAAGTGAAATGATTGAGCAAACCCTTGCGTGGACGAGTTGTGCAGTTTCCCGACTCTCTGCAGGTCATTCCCAGGGGGAGATTAAGATGAGTGCGCAAAAAACATTTAATTAATAAAACATGATCCAAGCTAAGTCCTTTAGCTACGAATAGAGCAAATACATAATAATGTTATTGTTTTGAACGTTTGACGCTGAAGCAAATACTAAGCACACGGGCTGTGGGAGGAATAGTTCCTCATTGTCTGTGTTCCGATAATGTTTTGTAAATGATTGCATTTAGATGCGGATGAGAAATTACAAAATAAAGCCATAGCTGAATCTGCCCTGGGCTAAGCGATCTGATGTCATGAATCACTTCTATTATACTAGTAGACAATGGCGCGCGTCTGCTTCCGCCTATTACACAACCCATGTTGTGCAAGTACATTTAAATTGGCAGTAAGACATATACACAGCCGTTTGACGCTTTTCATCTGGAAGGATTGGACAGAACACGAAAGCGCTGAAAAGTAACATGAGGTGGAAGGGGTGACAGAAAATAAAGGTGAACAAAGTGCTAGGTCTAAAAACAAGGGGGAGGAGGAGCGGTGACAGAGGCCAGTCGGGTAATGGAATTAGAGGAGGGTGAGGTGGTTTGAAGGGGTGGGATGGGGGGATGGGGGGAGGGGGGCGGGTGGAGAGAGGAGGAGAGAAAGGAGTCGGTGAAAGAGGTGCATTTGGAGACAGAGGGGATGGTACGAAGCAGGGGAGTAACCGAAGCCCCTTCACGTAAGGCTGTGTGCCAGGAGAGAGAGGGGAGGTGCTGGAGCTGGGGAACAGATGGCCGTGTGCGAAGCACTTGGAGAGTGTATGCTGGCAAATGGTGGGGGGGGCGGGAATGCGAGCGAGCGGAGGCAGGCTGGTGTGGGAGGGGGGAGGTGCTGGTGTGGGAGGAGTGCTGCTAGGGGAGGGGAAGCCTGATGCCGGATGGGGGCGGGAGAGCCTGGGAATGGGAGAGGCTGGGCTGGGCTTGCATGCGATGCGCGTGCATGTTCACGTGAACTTCATGAAAACCGCGGGGCTGAAAGCCCTTTGGTTTGAAGATGTTTTCGCCACATGAATTCTCGCTCCGCTCGATGCGCTTGCGCACATCGATAGGTCGCGAGACCTAAAAATAATGTGTACAGCTGATGGTAACTAAATGTAACCATCATCCACACAGGAAAACCGCAATGGCTTCAAAATAGTCTTTAGGCAGGCAAGGAGAAAGGTACTGGGAAATAAAGGTTTCCCTGTTTGTACTTTGATTATTGATGCTCAATTTCGATTCAGGAGAAAGTTAAAGACATGACTGTTTTCAGCTCAATAGTGGTGAACAGAACTCAATTAAGGACCTTGTCTCGTTGGCTAGCGCCGGGACATCCCTTCATTCATTCATTCATTCATTACATTCATTCATAATTCTTGTAATCTAGCAAATTTCATAAAATAACACAAAAGGAGTGCAGACTAAAGTGTTATAATATTTTATGGAATTGTGCATGCTTTATGGTCTATTAATACAAATTTGATCATGGGGTTTGCTGACAAAAATAGGGTTTCATAAAGAAATCTCAATGAAAAGATATTACCATGTTTTTGGATTTCCAGAACCGAAGTATCATTAACCAGCATCAGATATTTGGAAGTTACACATCTCATAGTACCATGTCTAGGACATGTTTTGGAAGAAGATAGCAATACAAGCAAATGCAGTTTACGGTTTTCATCATCATGATCGAGGCTATGAAAACTTGTCCTCTGTGCACATTCTGTATTGACATTCTTCAGGAAGATAATTTTTAGAGAGGGGACTTACACAATCCTGCAAGAGGGCAGCACTTAGGAATGTGTAGCCTGCAGGGATCTTCGAGATTGGAATGCTATTGTGGATGAAACCAACAATCGGAAACCGGTAACTGGCAGTTGTCAATGGAAAGGGCAGTAATCGCTGAGGAGAGAGGAGCAGGTAGCCTGGAGCTAAGAGACCATAGTTTTGTGAACTTCTAATGGAAGATAAGGGCATTAGAAGGCACACTGGCAATGGTAATGGTACTGGTAATGGCGGAAGGGTGTAGTCTACCCCTTCCCCAATGGAAAGGAGCGGCAGCAGTCAGTGGAGTGGTTTCCTGTCAAGAGGCAGCTCAGATGGCGGAAGTGGGGATGCACAGATTGCTCCTGGCGGCACTATTTAGGAGATGTGGCAAGGGGGCCCTTCAGGTGAAGACTCAAGATTAGCCCGTAGTGCAACGGGGACTGCAGCAGCTTGGGCGGTTTGGGCAGTTTGGGCTCTTCATCTGCTTGGTTGCTGGCTGGAGGAGGTTAGCGTTTTAGTGTCTGCTGGCTGGGCCACAAAGTGGATGTCGCTGCAGGTCACTCTACAAGTTGCACTAATGCTAGGAAATCCTAGGGAATCCGTTTTGAGAAGCACACCCCCCCCCTCCAACTTTGCAATATGAGGGTAAGGGGGGTTAGCCTTACAGACTGTGTTAAAGCATGCCTGTCAGGCAAAGAAGCCCCCATGACTAGAAAAAAACAGCTAGGTCCTAAGGCTGGTGATTCCCCTCCCTGTCAGAAATCCATTAGAGACTATACCATTGCAGACATGCTACAGGAGGGGGCTGGGCAGCATAACAGTAGTAATTCTGGCCTAATCTCTGACTCCACTGACCTCATTGAAAGAAAATCGACCAGTTGAAGATGCATATGAGGTGAATAGTACAACCACCAGAATAACAGTAATGAATGTTGTAGATTTGGGGACTGCAGTTTTGAAGGGGGAAAATGTCTTTGCCGATTTATCAAGTCTGCAGGGGGTATACTCTGCAGAAGGGGCAAAGGTGATTATGGCTAGATCAATAGCAGACAGAATCAATAAAAGCAGGCAGTAGATTCTAGATGACGTTCAACAGGAGCTTTATTCAACTCAAGAAGCTCTAGAAGCTATCTTGTCACTTTCCAAGGTTGGTAGTCAATCTGAATTGGACGAGAATATGAGGATGAGAGAAGTGTGAATCAATCACCGCCCAGGGTGGGGTCATTATAGTCTATCACCACCTTTAACCATCAACAGGCACTGCTGGTGCTTCTGCTGTGCTGTCCACTATGCAAATGGAGGAACTGTTGATGTGCAAATTTGAAGATGGCACTCTAGATTCACCTTGGTTGGGGAAGGAAGGAAGAGCTGTTATTGGATCCTGAAGGAGTCGAGCTCACTCCGTCCAGTGAGCACCACTGCAGGTCACCTGAAGCAGTACTCAGGTCCTCTAAAGCTGTGTGTGAAGGGTACAGAGGGGCCAATTTCACTGGCTAATAAAGTATCCGCCAAGTCGACCTGTATTAATCAGCCTGAGCCTTCTTTATCTGAGATCTATGGGAATATACAGACCATCAGGGATGAGAACCACAAGGATAATCTTTAATTGGGAACAGCACACCTCAAAACATTGGTTGTGCTTTGTAAATTGTCAAGAATATGGACATTTCACGGACTAGGATTCCAAACATTGAAATCAAACAGAGCAATCTGGTGGAGCAGAGCCATAGTAATGAATCCAAAATGGAACTCCAGGGAAATAAATTAGCACATCTCACATCCAGAGTGGAGGATATGCAAAATCGCCTTCACAGGAATAACCTGATGATTTTAGGGATACTGGAAGGGAAGAAAGGGGATGACACTAGATCTTTTGTGGCCAACTTGTTTCAAGTAGGGTTCCTTCCGCTGGCTAAGTGAGACATGGCTAGCACTATCCAGCGGGAACACAGATTTTTGTTTCACAAACCAGGTAGAGATTGAGGGGCCAAATATCCGCGGGTCATCCTGATTTATGTTGGCAATTATATTTTATGCCAACTTATACATCAAGCCACCCGCCCTAGATCACCCATTAGGGCACTGGGTATTGAATTCTTTGTAAAATCTGACTTTTACAAAGAAACTCGGGTCCGGAGATGGCGGCTACAAGAACTAATTCCTGACCGTCAGAGGGTGGAAAAAACTGTGTTTCTACTTGAACCGGCAATGTGAAAATTAGTTATAAGGGCAAAAACTATTTTTGCAATGATATGGCACCAGTTGAGAATCTTATAGATCAATAGTTGGATTTGAGCTTTAGAGAGGGCGATGGGGAGATAGGCCATGAATCAGTATAAGGGAATGAATAAGCACTTAATCTGTAGTGCTCAACCTCTCCTTACCACTAATGGGAAAAAAGGCTTACAATCTTAGTGAGAGAATAGAATGCCCTGGTGTATGTTTTTTTAGCGCCAGAATTTCTGATTATATGGAATAATTAAATACTAACATAGTAAAGGCTGGTACAAAAGGTATTCATATAGTTAGTTAGAACATTAACAGCTTAAGGTCAAGTCAGAAAATTGCTCTGATTAGGAGACTCATTTTCACCAAAAGAAAAATATTAATTACGCAATCTAGGGTATGAACCGTTAATGATGGCAGGGATTGAAAACCCATAGCATGGGTTTGCTCTTTTAGCTTCTTGTACTTAGTGAAAAGTCAAGGATTCCAGGACTAATTGGGGTTATAGTTGGATTTGTAAAAGCAGAGTTCAGATCACTATATGTATTATCTATTACCCTAATACAGACAAGCCTAATATGTAAAACTATTGCTTACTGAACTTCATCAATGGCCTGAAGCGCTTATAATGTGTGGCGTCTTTAACATGATTAAGAAGCCTAGAATTGAAATGTATACAATAAGAGGAGAGATTACTCAGCTACTGAAGACCTATGGGTTAGTAGATGCACGGAGATATGGCTATCAAAAGGAACATGGCTCCACATATTAATCGACCCATACAAATTGGTCTCATGAGTTGATATGTTCTTGGGAGATTACTCTCTGGCCTCTACCATCTCAATCTGTGGGTGGTATCCAAATATAATGTACTATCTTTATTCATAACGGGTGGGGTTTCATCTGTTCCACGGAGATCCACCCTGGTTGACATTTGACAGGAAACTCCTATTAGATAAATAGTTTATAAACAGTATAAATGGCTAGCTTAAAGACTTTATAGATATACATTTGGGATCAACATTTATTTTGACTTTTTGGAATGTATTGAAGGCCTATGTTTAGGCCAGATAATAAATTATTTGCTAGGCAATGAGACAGGAAGAGAAACAAATGGAAATCGATATGTGCAGGCAGGTAATCCTATTGGAAAAGACATAGCAATTTGTGCTAGACAATATTCAATGGAGGGAGCATTACTGGTGTATAAACAAATAGTTGCTATACAGTCCTTGATCAAGAAAGGGATTTGGGATAGAGCCTAGGAGATTGAGAATAGTGAAGAAAACGAGCAGATATTAGCGCAACAGATAAAGGAAAATAAAATAAATATTTGATTGCTAAAATGGGAATGGGGAGGGTTTGCTACAGTCCCCCGACAGATCAGGGATGCCTTTTGGGACTATTCTGCTAATCCATATTCAGAGATGCGCAACTCATCAGGAGTACCTTCCTGCACAAAAACAATCCCCTGAGACATTTTCCTCCGAAAAGAAATAAAGATATTTCTCCTCGTTTCGCCTCCGCTGGGGAGGTGTAGCTTTTTGATGCACTCCCAGGTCTGCCAGTAATCTTAAATCTGGGAATGTGCCAAAATCCATGGGTGGATGCACAGGTGATCCCACGCTCCACCCAAGGAACGCCTCCCTGGACAGAGTAAGCATCACAGAGATTTGTGCTGCATTTCTCTAGATCTATCAAGTCACTCAGGGCCCGGAAAGGTGGCCTTTAGGGCTTGATAAATCTAACTCAAGAGTTGCATCGCTCGTGTGCCCTGTTGTGCGGTGCAAAGGTGATGCATCTCTTTGATAAATATGCCCTTAAATTACTCTATTCATTTATTGATTTGGAAAATATTCAAGTCTCTTGGCGAGAAACAAACATTGCGGTATTTCTTAAAAAAGAGAGGGATCTGACTAAATGGGGCTCACGCCACCCGATCTCACTCATTAACTCAGATTCAAAAATCTATTCATGAATATTATTTATTTATTATGATTTATTATTTTTTGTTTTGAAGTTTTTTATAGCGGTGGCCAAACCCGAGGGTATTGGAGCGCTTTACAACAGTCATATTGCAAAAGATCAAAAATACAAGAACAAAAAAATACTGTGAAAGTATCAATACAAGTGACAAAAATACAGTGAAAGTATCAGGCATGGACGGTGAGTTTCAACGGGTTAAGTAACCTTGGTCAATGAAGACTAGTAGTGCCTTCGCCGAGTGTCATAGTGTAGGGTCACACACCCATCCAGGGAGTAATGTCATTGGCGCTTCAGCGTCTCATGTCCTTTCGCTAGGGACCAATCTAGGAAAAGATTTTTGAGCTGTCCTTTGAATTTTGCAAATGAGGGGATAGTTCTGATGTGGGGGGAATAGCGTTCCAGATTTTGGGCGCATTGCCCGCGAAGGACCGGGCTGCGGTTTTTTTTTTTGCGTGCTTTCAGTGGGATGAGTAGTAGAGTGTTTGAGCTCCGGAGGATCCTGCTCGGACCGGCTTTTTTGAGTTTGGAGACCAGGTATTTAGGTTTGCCTGTGTGAAGGGCTTTGTGGGTGAGGCAGGCTGTTCTGAAACTGGCACGCAGTTCAACTGGGAGCCATTTTAGTTCTCTGAGTGCGGGGGAGAAATGGTCAAATTTCTTCACTCCTGTGACCATTCTAACTGCTGCGTTTAGCGTTATTTTTAGGGGGGCAAGGTGTGCCGTTGGTGTGCCTGAGAGGGCTGTGATCCCATAGTTTAATCTAGATAACACCAGTGAATGGGTAGCTTGTTTAAGGTCCTTGGATGGGATGAAAGGCTTTATTTTGTTCAGTAGCTTCAGGTGGAGGAAGGTGCTCTTGGCAGAGCTCTTAACATGATTGGTCATATTCAGTTTTGGTTCTAAAGTGATGCCTAGTGATTTTACAGAGCCGCCAGGGTGATGTTTCTGTTGAGTGTATCGATCGCATTTAGCCATTCCGTAATTTGTGGATTCTCTTCTTTGTTTGAGATGAGGAGTATTTCAGTCTTGTCTTGATTAAGTTTTAGGTGGTTACTTGACAGCCAGTGTTGGACTTCTCTGAGTGTGTTGTTGAGTCTCTAAATGTCATCAATGGAGGGTGGTTTCTATATAGATCTGTGTGTCATCAGCATACAGGTGTAAGGGGATGTTCGCTTTTCTGAGCAGGGTTGTGAGCAATGTTCCCTCTAATTATTTTCCTCTGTGTGCGGCAGTGGAGGGTCTCTGTGCGCTGCAGCCATGGCTATGTGTGCCAGGAACCGGACCGTGCGTGTGTGCAGCGCCAAATATCACTCCAAACTTTTGCGTAAAAAACTGAAAAGATGGTGCATTTCCACACATACAGTGCCACGTTAAGGGTCTTAAGGCAGATTTGCAATTTGGATTCACCCCCATGACTTGAATTGGTTACAGAGGCAAGTACATTTCAGGTTTACAAAAGCACAAGACTCCAACGGTGGTGCCATCATAAGATTTTGCTAATGATTCTTAACTGGAGCACTGTTCATTGGGTGGGTAAATGTTGAGGGCCTACACAAGACTACATATACACAGTAAGTTGTGGAATGGAATCTTTTTGCTGTAGCCTGCAGCATCATGTTTATTTGGCAATTTCAACTATTGCCAAATACTGCGGGATACAGTGCTTAATTTGTAAAACAATAAGTGCTGGGGCTCCAAGCTTAGCTCAGAAGATGTGCATTGTTTTCTGTGTTTGGCCCTGGGTGAAAGTTTGTCAAGGAAAAATATGTAATGGTCCTCAGGGTGCAGTAATGATGGAATCCGCAAAGGTTCAGTGTACTCTGGTGCCCCAGAGTTGTCTGGAAGGAGAGCTATCCCACCTGCTTACGTAGGGGAGTATTCAAGATAGATATACTCTTTACATATTAAGAAACATGTAACACAAAATCTTTTATGCATTTTTCTTTGTATATATATAAATATATATCGCAAACAAAACACTCCTTCCACTTCCACCAAAGCCTCGGCGGCGAAGAAAGAGAAGCGAACCACTTCTTTTTCAGGCAAGATGTTTTATTTCAACCTAGCAGCAGTCAACAGATGACGCGTTTCGGGCTCAGGCGCCCTTGTTCACATAAAGGCTGTAAATGGTTGAAGCCATTTTAAATAATATGCCCTTCCCACCAAAGTCACGTGTTCCGAAAGTTAATGATGAACATAGCAAACAGACTACATGATTCATATACAATCAATGTAATTTTGATACTCATTGGTGCCATAAATCATATTAACATAACCCCAACCACGTTTCCTATCATACAATAACGGAAATTTATATTATTATCGGCTGACGTTAAAAAAATAACACTTTTTGAAATCACAATATAATTTCAAAACCAAAAACTTCATTTTGGCAATCTAGAAATTCCTGGATAAATCCAAATACACGTTTAAAAAGTGCAAAAATTCATTATAGCTGCATAAATGCATGTGATCATTAACAAATCTGCGACTTTAGTTAAAAGGAATGTGCAAAGAAGATAAAGTGCATAGCAGAGCTAATTATAGAATTATTCTACAAATATACCATGTGCAATTGATGTGTTGTTTAGTGTAAATAATAAATATAAAATGGTTACAAAATAAAAAATGCATTTTGCAACCCAACCCTGGCTGAGACATAACACAGAGTGAGATATACTATGGGATGGCGTCAGCTTTCGTTTGGAAGTCATATTGTAACCTTAGACCACGTCCAAGTTTAACACTTTTTTTATACCAAAAATGCCTTCCCTATGATACAATGTCTCTGCCGTAGTGTAAATAAGTGAGACACACAATTAACCACCGTTATAAAACGTTTGTCAAAGAACACTGAACATTCTTATATTGACCACAACATTTAACAGTACAAACACAATCAAACAATAGAAAATCTATATCCAGGCCAGAAAACAAACTCAAAAATCTGTATGATGTGCTTCACACCGCTCAGGGCAACAATCAGAATACCTATTTACAAGCATGTGTACATATCTTCGGTGTTGTTCAGACCATTTGGGTATTTGCTGTCGAAGTTAAGAATAAATTTGGTTTCCAATCTCCTAAGCAAAGCCTCTCTGTTCCCTCCTCTGCGTGGTTTAGGGACGGCAGATACCACATAGTATTTTAAACAAGATAAATTGTTACCATGAACTTGTTTGAAGTGGCGTGCCACTGGGTAATTGGGATCACTATGCAGGATGGCACGTAGATGTTGAAGGATTCTCTCATGTACCTGTAGCTTTGTGCTTCCGATATAATTGAGTCCGCAGGTACAAGTGAGAACGTAAACTGCAAATTCAGTTTTACAGTTATAGTTTCCCATTATCTTGTGTGGTATAGGACTGAATGGAGTACAGTATTCTGTTGTGTTTACCCCGAACTTGAACGCCCGACATGAGGAGCATTTATAGAAACCATCTTTGGGTTTTAACCAATTAGGTTTAGTTCTTACTTCAGGGCTGGTAGGGTCTAACACAGCTCCCATGTTTCTAGCTCTGCTGAATGTTATAGTGGGGCTAGATGGCAGACTCATCCTCAGAACGGGGTCAGTGAGTACTATTCCCCAGTTCTTATTGATGATAGATCTGATTTTACGTTCGTTCTCACTGTACGCTGTGATTAGTCTAGGACATTGGACCTTATCAATTGTCCCGGGGATAGCTGGTGAATCAGATAGAACATCCGGGACAGGCTCTTCCACTATGGAAGCTGGAAGTAAACTGGCTCTAGATCTGGAAGATGTCTTAGTTAAAGCCGATGTCAAGATCTTATCTGAATAGCCTCTAGCTTTCATGCGACGCATGGATTCTGCAGCACAAATGTTAAATTCGGCATCCGTGCTGCATATCCTTTTTAGGCGTAGCAATTCCCCATAGGGGATGCTCGCAATCAGGTGCCTAGGATGGGCACTGGAGGCATGGAGTGTGACATTGCCAGCGGTGGGCTTTCTGAACAGGGTGCTTTCTACTTTTCCATTTGCTACATACAATTTGACATCCAGGAATTCCAAGCTGGAATTGTCTATGTGGTGGGTAAAGTGGAGATTCGAATTATTTATGTTGATGTTTTTAATGAATTGCAATGCTTTATCTTTACTACCATGCCACACGATGAAAATATCATCGATAAACCTGTAGTAGTGTATGATGTTTTCTTCAAAGATGGAAGAATAGTCCCTTTTGAGCACCTGCTCCTCCCACCAGCCAACGTGCAAGCACGCATAGCTGGGGGAGAAGCAAGCTCCCATAGCCACACCCCTTAGTTGCTTGAACAGCTCCTTCCCAAATAGAAAGAAGTTGTTATTGAGACACCAACTCATCATGCTAACTAGGGCCTTGTTGTGCTGGTAGAATTCGCACGGTCTTTGGTCCAAAAAGAATTTTACAGCTGATAATCCTGCCTGATGGTCTATACTGGTGTACAAAGATTCAATGTCTAACGAAATTAAGTACATCCCATCTGACCATTGAATATGCCTAATTTTACCCAAGAAATCACCCGTATCTTTGATGTAATAAGGCAGTGTTTTTACATGATTCTGCAGAAAAAAGTCAATGTATTGGCCCACCTGTTCCGCTGCACTTCCTATGGCGGAAATGATAGGCCTGCCAGGAATGGGAGAGACACCTTTATGCACTTTCGGTATTAAATAAAGTACAGGTACAATTGGATTCTCATTGTGCATAAACTTAAACTCATCATTAGAAATAAGGCCATCGCTACGTAGTTGCATTAGCAATTTCTTGAGGGAATCTGTAGCCCCATTGTATTTTTTGGTGTTAGATGGCTCATAACAATCACTGTTATCCAGTTGGCGTTTTGCCTCCTTGATATAATCTTCTCGGGCCAGATTACTAGGTTGCCCCCTTTGTCCGATTTCTTGATGATGATTTCGTTGTTCTCACTCAGTTTTTTCATCAACTTGGCATAGTCTTTTTTCCTTTGTTCAACATGTTTTCTTTGTTTGAATTTTTTAGACTGTACTTGTTTATTCAATCTTTTGATGTCTTCAACCACACAGTCGTGGAACGTGTCTAACGCATCCCTGGGCATCATGGGGATGTATTTGGATTTTTTCTTAAAGGGGCTGATCCCAGCACCTTTTTGTAGCAGGTTGATGCTATTAATTCTAGTCTGAGTGGAAAGATCACATTCAATCTCGTCACTTGCTGCCTCGCCAGTATTCAAATCATATAGGTCTAGGTAGGTTGGAATATCAGCAGCCCTGATACCTAAACTTTCCACATGATTGTTCATTCCTTGTTGTAGCTCTCCGTCTTTATCTTTTGCGTTTTTCAAAGAAAAATGTTTTTTCAATTTAAGCTTTCTAACGAATCTAAAGACGTCAATCCTCGTGGAGCTGTAGTTGAAAGTTTGGCCAGGGCAGAAATTGAGACCTAAAGACAACAACGTTTTTTCAGCATTAGACAAAGGCACATTGGACAGATTGATAATGGTTTTATCAAAGTCTACTTTTTCCGTGTCCAATTGCTCTTCTTTTTGTTTTTTCCTCTTTTGTTTATTGATTTTTCTTCTTTCTTTTCTTTGTCTGTTTTTTCTTGTGTTTTTTGCTGTTGTTGGCTGTCCTTTCTCGGTCTCAATGACCGCAGTCTCTCTGCTACTAAAAAATCCAATTCCTCTCCCGCATCAAGTACTATTGCTGGCGTGGGCCTCTCTCCGCTCTCTATGCTGGATTCACTTGAGATGGAAATTGAGTCAAAACTAGCGCTTTCTGCCGCTGCACCTCCTGTTGCGGCAGAATTCTGTACATTAGTCTCCACATTGCTCTTGCCCTTCTGTTCCCCGAATTTTTTGCGGTTTTCATTATTGTACTTTCGGGCGAATGTGAAGATTTGCCCGTTGTTATAATCTGCTTCATCCCTGGCAAATTTATGTGCTTTACGTTGTTTTCTTTTTTTTTCGTGTTTGCGCAGTCTTTCATCAATAGCAGTTCTGGCGGTTTTGATATAATCAACCTTGGCAGATTTCTTTAGTTCTTCTTCGATGTTTTCAATTCTTTTAACTATTTCCACCCGGTCGATTGCTGCATATTTAATTAGAATGCGGACTGAGGTCATGGAAGCTTCCAAGTTATTCTGTGCCCACTCTTTTAACATCGCAGGGTTGGGGTTATCATAACTTGGGGCCAAAAGGATACGGAGACCCCTCGGGACCCGTCCGACTTCTGCATATTTAGTTAATGAGCTATATACACAGCCTTGGCTCAATTTTGCGGTCCAATGACAGTGTAGCCCTCTGGTGGGCACGTTCGTTTTCAACCGCATTAACCATATGAATTGGCTTGTGTCTATAAAACATTGATACATAGGAAGAAATGTTTTAGATAAAAAAACTACATTTCCCATCTAACTTCCTGTGAAACCACAGGAATTGAGATCAGCAATAGAGAGTTTGTGGCGGGTCCTTCGAAATATAGGAGGAGTTTGAACACTATTGCATTTACCGTGAACAAGCAACTGTGTGTTGCGAAACGCGTTGGTTTGTACTTGAACTGCTGGAGTTTTGACAAACGAATTAAAGGATTGGGGAAGAAACTCTTATGTGAGTGCTGACTTATTCTCTTAAAAGAAGGGATTTGTGCAATATATATATATATATATATATATATATATATATATATATATATATATATATATATATATATATATATATATATATTGTATTATAAGTTGTGTTGTGGTTAAAGTTATTAAGGGAGGTTTGTTTAAATCTGCTGAGTGAAGGTAACCATAGATATGGAATGAGGCTATGTCATCTAGAATGCCAAGGGGGTTGTGATAACTCAAACAAGGGATACTGAACAGTAGCTGGTTGCTACTCCTTTTGTTACCACGCTTGCAACCATGCCCGGTCGCTTCTCATGCACTAGCAATCAGTGTGACTCCTTCGGCAGATTGACAGTTCATAATCTAGACCAAATATTCTAATTGAAAACGGTCTTCCTGCACAGTCTTGTGGAACCTGCAGTTTTGTGACGAGTTTTTCCAATTTTCCCTCATGTAAAGCACTGCAGTAATCAAAATGAGTTCCAATAGCACTTTGCCGCTGAACATGTAAATCGCTTTCAGATAGGAAGGGGAACATCTCGCAAAGATATTTTAGGATGAAACTTCCAGAAACATCCCTGTCTTGGCTCGGGCATCAAAATCAAGGCAGTGAACAAGAATAGTTCCTAGACCTCCTACAGTTTTGGCACATTATGATGTGAAATCCGAGCGCAGGTGCACCTTTGCTTTGACAGAGTAAGTGCTCCCTGGTGTCTGTGCCTGTTCCCTGGTGTCTGTGCATGCTCTATGGTGTCTGTACCTGTTCCCTGGTGTCTATGCCTGCTCCCTGGTGTCCGTTCCTGCTCCCTGGTGTCTGTGCCTGCTCCCTGGTGTCCGTTCCTGCTCCCTGGTGTCCGTTCCTGCTCCCTGCTGTCCGTTCCTGCTCCCTGGTGTCTGTGCCTGCTCCCTGGTGTCCGTTCCTGCTCCCTGGTGTCTGTGCCTGCTCCCTGGTGTCCGTGCCTGCTCCCTGGTGTCCGTTCCTGCTCCCTGGTGTCCGTTCCTGCTCCCTGGTGTCTGTGCCTGCTCCCTGGTGTCCGTTCCTGCTCCCTGGTGTCTGTGCCTGCTCCCTGGTGTCCGTGCCTGCTCCCTGGTGTCCGTGCCTGCTCCCTGGTGTCTGTGCCTGTTCCCTGGTGTCTGTGCCTGCTCCCTGGTGTCTGTGCATGCTCCCTGGTGTCTGTGCCTGTTCCCTGGTGTCAGTCCCTGCTCCCCGTCCCTTCTCCCTGGTGTCTGTCCCCGCTCCCTGGTGCCTGCCTGTCCTTAGTTTTAGTTTGGTTGTTAACTGAGGCCTTTCCATTTTTACTAAATTATATATATATACTATTTTTATAAGGACTTTCAACCTGCTCTCTTCACAATGGCCTGTTATGTTTGTCATTCGCATTTTATTACGCACACTATAGTATAAAAAAACATGGATCAATGTGGGTCAGCCCGTTTTAACCATTTCAGAAACATTTTTGAAGGCCCAGATGCATAGCTGCCAAGATTTCAGATTGGCATGTGTGACATTTTAAAAATTTGAGTGAAATTTTGAGTGACATTTCAACGACTATGAGTGACAATTTCTCGCGAGCAAAAAAATCATGCAATGAAGATGAGTGAAACTTCTAAATATCAGAAATTACAGCCATTTGAGCAACAAGAAACTCCAAGAACTTCTTTAAACTGTTGCAGAGCACCAGAAATGGAAGGACACCAACCCTATTACTCCCTCCTGTTACCGGACTGTACTGTAAACGAATGCATAACCATGAAGCCCTCATGAGTTGAACGCTAGCGCAGGCTTTAGGTCACCAATTCAAAGTCTTTCACAACCTATCTACACCTAAACATCCTATATTCAACATCTGACACCAGCTCCGTGCCTATCACTGCAAACCCAAGCCCACCAGAACACAGTTCCCAAGGAAACCTTTCCCTGTCACTGTTGTAACCGGCATCACCTGTTCTACCAAGGCTTTTTGACTCATGACCTCATATACCCTTAAAGTAGGCAATGGGAGCAACAGAACAAGAGTATGAGAGAAAAAAAGGAGAGGTGTGAGAGAAGAGGGCATTATAACACAGAAGGGAAAAAGCCTAAATTAGTTTAAAAAGGGGGTGGGGCAGTATAAAGGGTGATGAAATTGAGGGATAAAGGAAGATGCTACCAGAATACACAGAAGAAGTGCGTATGTGAAAAGAAAAAGGAGGAAAAACAACATAGGTAAACGTCACAGGTGAGTCATGTGCCCTACCCTAGCTAATAACTCCCTCTCTTGTCAAAAGTAACTGTTTTTGATCACTGTGCTAAAGTACCGTATTGAGAGTAGGACTAAGGGAAAGGATGGGCATGATGGAAACTCTTTAAGAAGGCCGGCGAGACTGGAAAGTCTTTAATACATCACTTGCTTCCGGTTTCAAAGTCTGTAGAACGTGCTGTTTTTTAGAGTGAGATGTTTGTACCATCTTGACAGCCTTGCTCATAAATGCTAATATAGATTTTGCTACCTAAACCTTACACCTGCATCAGTCAGTGCTAACTCATTAAGCACAGGGTGTCTTTCGTTTCCACATTTAGTTGCCACGCTGTGTAGTACCTGTAATTTTGCAAGCATGATGCATGTGCAATACATACTGACACCGGCGTGGACTTTAAATCACTTACTTAGAAGAGTGCAGAGACTGATAGATACGACCCGACTCGTCACTCACTGAACTGCTGCCCAGCCACGATATGCACTCTGCCTGTGTCTTCTGCTTCATCCAGCCTGCTCAGTGCTGGCCACTCGCAAGTCGTCCTGGGCCGCCCCCGCCCCCCTCCCCCCTCCGCGCAGCCACTCCGGTCTCGCTGACCAGCTGAGCTCAGCTGACTCACTGACTTTCAGTGTCCGCACCCGAAGTAGTGCACAATGACGATTCTGACAGGGCACAGCTGAGGGCTGATTGTAGGTCCTTTGAATTAGTATTCGTGTTAATTGCAGCGCACCGGGGGGCTACAATTAACATGAATACTAAAGGTTCACAATCAGCCCCTCTGCTGTGCAGTGTAAGAAAAGTAATGCAGAGTGTCAAACACAGCGTGTGCTAAGGCACACGCTGTGGTTGAGACTGCTTTTCTTTTTCTTAATCAACCGCAACGAGGAAATGGCACTTTTTCGCGCCGCTCGCATTTTAAAAGCGGCGGCGCGAACGGCGTTGCGGTAGTGCGCGCTAAATTCAGCACACTGCACGCTTAGGGTGACTTCTGTGCGCGCGCGCTCACCCGCGCAGCTTGTTGGGAACAGTGGTTGTGAGTGGTTCCGTGTAAATGTTGACAAGTTGTGGGAAGAGCACTGAACCTTGGGGTACTCCACTGCTGATAGGGTGTAGGTCGGACGTAAAGTTTTAGATTTTTATTCTTTGGCTGCGGTTGTTAAGGAAGGAGGAGAACCATTGTAAGACCACCTCATTAAACCTGCCCTTTCTTGAAGCACCTTGATGAGGAGATTGTGGCCGACCGTGTCGAAAGCTGCCATAAGAGCTAGGAGAATGAGAAGGCAGCATTTGTCCGCATCCAGTGATTTGTGGGTGTCATCAATGACGTTGAGGATCCTGGTTTCCGTGCTGCAGCCCTTTCTAAAGCCCGATTGGTGGGCATCAAGGAGGTTGATGCTATCCAGGTGTTGAGTTAGTTGCAGGAGCACACATCTTTCTAGGGTTTTAGATAAAAGAGGTAAGTTAGAAACTGGTCTGTAATTATTCAGATCTTTTTTGTCTAGGCCAGGTTTTTTTGGCAGTGGCGTGACTTGCCCGACTTTGAGGCAGTCAGGGACGACTCTGGATCTCAGGGAACTGTTTATGATCTTGCACCAGAGAGGGGCAAGGGAAAGTTTAAGCTTTTTGGTCAGTTGTGGCGGAAGAGGATCTAGAGCGTGTGAGGCGGGCTTGGATGTGGAGATCAGGTTGACTATCTCATCTTACTGTATAGGGATGAAAAATTTCCAGGATTTTGAAGGGGGCTTGGATGTGGAGTCCTTGGTCCCAGGGGAGATGTTCTTGCTGAGGGGAATGATGTTGATGTCCAGTGAGAGCTCGATCTTGTTGATCTTGTTCTCAAAGAAGTTTGCGAAGTTGTCACAGAGCTCTTTGGAAGCTTGCACTGAGGAGGTAGCGGGCTTGGAGGTTTGTTGCCTAATGCTGTTAACGAGCTCCCTAGTCCTGTTTTTTGCATTGTCCAGGGCGGTGCAGAAAAATGATTTTTTTCGTTCTGGATGTGTTTTTAATACTTCCTTTGAGTTGCTCGCGGCAGATATCGGAAGGGTTGCTTCTCCGTAGTCTTTCTGTGGCTCCTAGAGGTCTCCTTTAGGAGTTGATGTCAGTGTTAAACCATGATCTCAATGGAGTGCTCCTGTTTTTTTTTTATTTAAGGGGGGCTATTTGATCCAGAATGGACGTCACATTGAGATGTAATGCAAGGTGAGTTCAGTTGCGGAGAGGTGATTAGAGGAGCTGGGGAGGAGCGAGCGTATCCTTTCTTCTAGGTCCGTTAGGGGAATCTGTGTTAGATTTCTGGACCATTTGGGGGGGTCTTGCGGGAGGGGCTGTAGTATAGGCTTTTGGTTGATATGGAATAGTATGTTGTAGTGGTTGGACCAGTCCAAGGGGCGGACGTGACTAATCGTAACTGTGTCATTTTGAGGGATAATGGCATCTAAGGTTGCTCCTTTATTGTGCGTTTCTTCTGAGCAAAATTGGGTCAGATTGTTGTCCTGAAGAAGATTGTTAAGGGTCAGAATTATCAGATTGTTTGTCTCATTCCAACGTAGGTTGAGGTCACCAAGAATTTGGTTATTTGAGTCACCGAGTGAGCAATTAGATCCACCAAGTGTTCCTCGAATGCAGAAGTGTTACCTGGGGGATGATATAGGAGATGGCAGAAATTGCTCTGTTGTCGTTTGTCTTGATGTTGGCGGTAAGACATTCAATGGTGCTGTAGCTGGAGGTGTCCATTTCTAAAATGGCAATGTTGTTTTTATATATGATTGCTATGCATCCACCTCTTTGATCTTTTCTGTCCTTGTTGATAATAGTGAAGCCCGGGGGGCACCAACATATCTAGGCTTGGTGCGGAGAACTCATTTAGCCAAGTCTCAGTGATGAACACGATGTCTATGTCATGGGAGAGGATGGTTTCAGCTAGTTCTGTTGCATGTTTCGAGGCTGATCACAAGTTTATGAGCATGCAGTTGGTAATGGACTCCTCTCCGGTGTGTTTCTTTACGGGGGAGGCCCTGGGAATGGAAGTGAGGAGGGCCGGGGGTCTTGGTGAATTCAAAGTGCAGTGGTCCCTTCCGAAACCGGTGATCACTTGGATCTTTGCTTTAGGGGAGGTTGTGGGGAGAGAGTTCTAGGTTAGGGATAGCTCTTCCGCCTCCTTAGAGGACGTGGCTGCTTTGGTTCTTCTGGGTCTCTGAGTTCAATGCTCTGTATCGGTTTCTCTGGGTATTTTTGTTCAAGGTCGCAGGGGTTGATGGGGGATCACTGGGTCTCTGAGTTAGATACTCTGTATTGGTTTCTATGGGTCTTTATGTCGGGGTCGCAGGGTTGGCTGGGAGCTCACTCGGGCGTGGTGAGTTTTCCGGTCTTAGATGGGTGGAGCTAGTCAGAGTGGGAGTCCGTTGCGGAGTAAGCCTAGTCTTTCGAACCAAGTCGAGGTTGGTTAAGATTTCACTCAGGCCCAGGGTTATCAATACTAGCTGGCTTTCTAGAAGGGCTAGACGCTGCTCCATGTTTACAGAGGAGAGAGCAAGGGCGGCTTGGGCAGGGGAGTCTTGGGAGAGGGTGGGCATGTCCGTGCAGTGGGGCCTGTTGGTGGAGGAGCTGACCGTATTGGGGACCGTAGGCAGGGGTGCAGTGGGTCATGATGCGCTTTTGCCATCCTATTGTCCACAGCATGAGTGAGGTGTCTGGGGGTCTGTGATTGCTGGTAAGGGTCGTTCTTAGCTTGAAGGTTGGGGTGATTGGGGGAGGAGGGTGGGACTCTGCAGGAGGTTGTAGCTCTTGATTCGTGGGAGCGGGGGTGCGGGTGGTGACTCGTGTAGAAAGGGTGGTTGTTCTGGTAAATGGCGAGGGAGTGGTTGATCGTTTCTCCTGATACGGAAGACTGGCCAGGGGTACAGAGTAGGACGGGGAGGGTAGGGGCGTGTGCAAGGGGGTGATTTTCAGCGAGGGGAAGAGAAGTTGTTGAATTGGATTAGGACTGTGCCGTTCATGTAGATGGTCACAGAGTTGCCGCTCCGCATCGAGCAATTAGTGAGTGTTATCGTCAGTTTGCAGCTGTGCGGGGAGGTCGTAGTTTTGGAGATGGGTAGCTGTGTTCTGAACGTGGCGGTCCAATTATCTGGTCTTTCTATGTGGAAGATTAGATCAATTTTTATCTGCCCTTTGGAAGAGCAGTGGTAGATGTCTGTCAAAAGGGTTCTGGGGTGCTGTCTGATCAGTCTGTGTTTTAGGTTTCTTTTCGCTTTGAGTGAGAGGTTGGAGGGAAATTGAGTGCAAAGGAGTTCGGGCCGTGAGGTTTCAAGTAGGTCGGTACGGAGGGCTCTTGAAAGATGGCATGTTGGGTGCCATTTTCTCTTTGTTTCTTGAGTAGAAGAGAGGTGAGGGGGACCTTGATCAGCTTGGGGGCTAGTGTAATCTTCCGATTCTCTCGGGATCGAGGAGGCCTTAATAGATACACAACAAGAACAAGGTGTGGTGTTTGGGTGTTTGCCTACACAGCAACCGTTCAATGTACACAGTATAGAAATGCAAAGGAAAGAAACAATGATTGCTTAACTGTCACACTATGGTGAGAATGTTTTCATTCACCATTCACTAAATAATAATGTAACTGGAAAGTATACGATACCCATCAGCCATCACCCTGGTCCTTAGAAGGGCTGAGTTCCAACCGTCCTCCGCAGTAATACCGGTCCCGGTATTAGTCCAACAGAGGACACCGTGCAAAGTAACGGCCGGACATGCCGTTCGAAGACGACTGATGGGGCAGATTAAGTTCTCTGCATAACAGCGCGTGGGTTGGTGACCTTGCGCTGCGTCTTATAACGCTCGTGAATGCCCGGCCGGGCACTCTACCAATGGGCTCTGTTGTTTCTGGAAGGGAGCGGCCGCTCTACCTTTGACTACAACACGCAGTTTTCTGCTGTACCGGTTGGGAGTGAATGCTCCATGGGTAGTGCCAGTCACTACACCCCTCTTGGTTTCCCTCTGGTAAGCGTTTGCCAAAGCCCAAGCAGAGATGCGGCAAACACCTCCCTTGGTGTGCGTCTCTGCCCCAAATCCGTCCTGGGAGTGTAAAAGCCACACTCGACCAAGACTCCTTCAGTACTGTAATGAGACGAGCAGACTCTCGTCTAACCTCTTTCCGTGATCCTGAACACCAGAGCTGCGGGTCCGTTTCCTTCCGTAAAGCTGCTAAGGTCGAGCTTCTACGGAAAACGCTGCAACTGCTGGAAGCAAGGAGGCCGGCAAGAATCCAAAATATCTGACGGGACCCGTCGTCTTATGCGTCTTATATAGGCATTTCCTTGTGCGCGCTAGTCGCTCCAGGCATGCTGGTTGTTGTAGTTTCATGTCCGCCCGCCGCTGCCGGGTTTCCGCGGCTGTCTCCACTGTTAAGCCCCATTGAGCCATACATCGTCCCGGGATACCTGACAGCTAGTAGATGAGAGAGTGAGGACTACTCTTGAGGGTTCTGCTCTAGTTGGCAGGTCAGGCTAGATCAATTAGTGCATTAGTCTGCTTCCAGACTGGTTGTGGTGGGATGAGGACAGCTCTTCAGAGGTCAGAGCTTTGTAGAGGATCAGGCTTGGTCTATTACATGCAATGCTTCAATAGCTGATGTGGTGCTAGGGAACATCGGCAGGGGCAGGTCTTGTTAGGTCACTCTCATTGGATCAGGGAGGTAGGGGCTTTCTGACCTACTGAGCACTCCCTTACCTTATGTTCAGGCTGAGGACTTCTGGATCCAAGCAACGCTTGGTCAGACGAGCACCAGCCTGGACCGTTTGGTTGCAAAATTGTTGCGCGATCTGATTGTGGAGTCGAGATGCTCCTCCCGTTGTCAGAAGATGCTCCTGGGGTTGATTAAGACCACGGGGCTGTCATTTTAAAGGCAGGTGTCCGGTTGTGATTCGCAGTGTGTCTACTTGCGTCTGTGATTTCTTGAGAACTTGGCAGCTTAATGTGGGCGAGTTGATGCGCAAGGCTCCTGATGCGCATCCTTTCAGTGTTTGCTAGGGTCACAACTGTGGGGTTGTGCCGGTGTTGGGCGATTCTAGATCTGGGCTATGGACGACCATTTTGGAGCCAGGTATCTGAGTTGTGGGCTGGCCTGCGGTTCCTTGTTGCTGGGGCAGGCATCAAGATTCTTTGTTGGCTGTCCTGATTGATCCTTAATGCTAGAGCAGCCGCGGCATTCAGCAGAGGGAAAGTTACTTGAAAAGTGCTGATATCCGAACGGCATCTGAGAATGCATCAGGGGCGGCCGTCTTGTGGTTGGCAAAGGCGAGTTAGTGTTGCTCCCTTCGTCCCAGGGTGCGGTCAGCATGGGGCAGGCATTCTCATGAGTGAAGCGGAGCCTAGCAATCGGACAGTGTCGACTTTAACAACTTTACAGGTCTTGGAAGGTGGGGTGTGAGGACCATGATCCGATGTTCAGCAAGACCTGGAAATAATTGTGGTGGGACCTACGGGTGCATCCATCTTGGGATAAGGCAGACTCCACTTGAGCTTGTTCATAGTCCGGAGGCAGCTACGAGTTGAACCGTGATCGTCTGGGAGGTACCGGGGCATGGACCGTCGTTTCCTTGGCGGAAGCAGCTCGATTCTAGCTCACCTTCATTTGGACCGTTCCTGTAAGTCCTGACTTCCTTGGGGTGTGCGGTGGGGAGGGGAAGGCCACGATTATCACAGAGTTTGTGATCCTGCTCCCGGGAGCTCGGTGACAGGGCTCCTTTCTGGCAGTCATTTTTCTAACTGGCTGTCACAGATAATCTCATTATTGCTAGATCTGATGCTGAATGGTTTTATTCCGAGTAGGGATACATCCTCACATATCAATACAGTTAGAATGGCAAAAATCAACAAACGGCAGTGGTGGTTTTAATGGTAGCACATCACTCTATGTATAGAAAAGAAACTAGCATATAGTACTGGTGCCCCTCACGGTTAAGAACACACACCCCACTACTTCAGGTGTCAACCCACTGTGGTTCAATGAACCCAGTGTACACGTAATATATAGAGATAAACTTCGGCCCTCTGACCTGTTCAATAATTTAATCATGGAACGTTAACCTATTCTATAATATTCAATTTAACAAAGGGGAAATAAATAGTTCTAAGTTCAATTTAATGTATATGGAATACATAAACTCGGCACCGTTCTAAATACATTTGGTTAAAAAAGAATACAGGGGCATATTATCAAGGGGGGTTATCTCCGCTTTTTTGGCTTTAAAAGCCAAGAAAGCGGAGATAAAATTATCTCCCTATTACCTAGCTGTCGCTAACACCAGTTAGCGACATCTAGTAGGAGATAGCGACCATCTTGGGCCCCACTTTGCATATCAGTGATATTTATCACTAATGACATGCATAGTGGGCGTGCCTAGATGTTAGCAACTGGAAACAGTCGCTAACATCGCTATCTCCTATTACCAACTTTTAGAGATATTCGCGCTAAGCGCGAATATCTCCAAAAGCTAACACCTGCCCTGAGCAGTTCTTAGCCATGTTATCCAATGGGAGGTGGATAACATGGCTAAGAGCATTAGCTCGGTAATGCATGAATATCGCTGACTTTTCAGCAATATTCATGCACTGCAGCGATTTTTATCGCATGTGCGATAAACCTTGGTAATACCAAGGTTTATTTGCGGTAAAAATAGCTGCAGCGCAGCGGTAAATTTTTGTCTCTAACCAAGCAATAGCGATAATTATTGCTATCGCTTGGTAATATGCCCCACAATTCGGCTGCTGATCCACCACTCTAAAGGAGGGTTATTGTACTACGCCCTCCATCTTTGTAATACTGTGTCATTGTATTCTTTTTTAACCAAATGTATTGAGAATTTTGCCGAGCACTGCCCTCTAGGATAGCTTCAAGGTGCAAAATACAACATAAAGCTGCACAAAACAACTATAAAATACATGTAAGAAATTCTGACCAGTATAAATGGCCTGCAAGACTTTCAGAAAAACCCAGGTAATCAAAATTTCATTGAAGGAAGAAAGATCTTCAAATGCTGTTTTAACCCTAAAGGGGAAGGTATATCTCCCAGCAAACACAACAACCAATCGGCGTTTTGCACCGGCAGTTCTGAGCCACCACCTACCAATGATGTTGGAATATCTTGAAGTTAATGGCTTGGAGTCAGTGCTAGAGGGATAATGAAAGCCTTCAGCAACTTCAATATCAGCATCAGGGGCATAGCTATCAGTAGTGCATCAGGTGCATTGGCACCAGGGCTCAGTGATGTGAAGGGCCCACTTCAGCCCAATTAATAACTTGTTTACTACAAAATTGTACTGGGCGGAATCAGCGTTCTCCGTTATCATTTGATGTGGAACTACTAATAATTATGGGGCATATTATCAAGGGGGGTTATCTCCGCTTTTTTGGCTTTAAAAGCCAAGAAAGCAGAGATAAAATGATCTCCCTATTACCTAGCTGTTGCTAACACCAGTTAGCGACAGCTAGTAGGAGATAGCGACCATCGTGGGCCCCACTTTGCATATCAGTGATATTTATCACTAATGACATTCAAAGAGGGCGTGCCTAGATGTTAGCAACTGGAAACAGTCGCTAACATCGCTATCTCCTATTACCAACTTTTGGAGATATTTGCGCTAAGCGCAAATATCTCCAAAAGCTAACACCTGCCCTGAGCAGTTCTTAGCCCTTTTATCCAATGGGAGGTGGATAACATGGCTAAGAGCATTAGCTCGGTAATGCATGAATATCGCTGACTTTTCAGCGATATTCATGCATTGCGGCGATTTTCATCGCATTTGCGATAAACCTTGGTATTACCAAGGTTTATTTGCGGTAAAAATCGGCGCAGCTGTAAATTTTTGTCTCTAACCAAGCAATAGCGATAATTATCGCTATTGCTTGGTAATATGCCCCTATGTGATTACTCCTCCTTGCGTAATTTAGGAGAAAAAATCCTACAGCAAAAGCACATTTAGCAAGCAAGAGTTGCTGTTCGTGCTTGCTATTTGCATTTGGCGCTATTTGCAGAAATACCTCCTCGCATCCATTTTGGAAGGAAGGCTGCGTTCTGCGCTAAATAAATAGCTCTAAATGCCAAGAGTAAATTGGGAAAAACTCCTTACCCCAGGGGCACATTTAGCAGCAGCTGCTTGCATTCGCTATTTGTATTTGGTGGCATTTAGAGCTATTTCCTAGTGCAAAAAAAGCTCCTTTGCATCCAAAGTGGGCACACAGGAGCATTTTTTGCATTAAGAAATTGCAATTAACCCAGAATTACTCTTCTTGCGCAATTCTGCATAATCTCGATGAATTCTCACGTAATTCCACGTCACTGCGATACATGAAACGCGAGTTACGCCCGCCCCTATGTAAAACGCAATTTCCTAGGTTGCATCAGGGCCCTTTGTTCCCCTCCTACAATACTGATCAGCATTCAGGCTTTAAGTTTAAGCAATGCATTAAATCCGTCTAGATCTTAGAGTCTGGATATTTTACCCACGCAGGGCGAATGCCCCTTCACTTGGAGCCTGAAAGAGAAAGTAGGAAGGACAGCAACTTGACCCTGCTAAAAATCCAAATGGATGACATTCCGGAGGAAGATACTGCCACGGTGCTCATGACTTCCCCCGGCGAACAGGGATCAGCGAGTCCCGGGGAAAGGCAGCAGCAGGTGAAACTGGAGCCACGTCAATTCTGTCTGTGTCGGAAACTGATGACGGCGGGATTATGCTCCTGAAATATGAGTTAGTTCCAAGCACGCACGTGTGCGCTGCAGTGAGTGTGTGCACATTCCTCTGGGGATCCCTGCCATACTTTACCATCATGTGCCTCGGAACACCAGCGTCACAGACAAGCACGGGGCTGGGACATGCAATAAATCACTCAGATAAAGCGCTAGGCACAACAAAAAAACGGATTTAGGCGGGATTAAACGTTGCTATATGTCGCTTGGGACCTCTCAGACTTAATCTGCTATTGTTGATGGGCCGGCGGACAGGTTTGCATGGATAATTGCTGGGAAAATGACTGAGGAGACTCAACAAACCTAAAGGTTATTAAAAGAAGCATTGGCATAGCCAATAGGTCTTACTTTTGGGACCTTATAAGTATTTAGTCAGAGTTATTGGTTTTGCCAATGTCTTTAAGCTATGGTGTAGAGCAGAGTGGGTGCTGTGCATCATGTTGAAGTTATAACAAAAAGCATTGTCATAGCTAATAGGTTTTGCCTATGCAAGAGCTATTGGCTTTGCCTATGTCTTTTAGTCATATCATAGAGGGCGTGGTTATGCAGGGCCGGACTGGCCGTGGCGGGCACCGGACATTTCCCCGTTGGGCCAGTAGGGTGGGGGCCAGTTTTGTAACTGGGGCCAGTTTTGCATCAGTGCTTCAAAATCGTCCCATTGTATCAAAAGCCTAGCAGTGTTACCACCAGTCCCACCCAACCCACCCCGACAGGCTGGCGAAATTGCCAGGGCTCGTTTGCGATCCCAGATGGCCCTGTGGTTGTGCAGCATGGCTAAAAGTCAAGTTAGAAACAAAGCGATGTGACGCGGCCAGCATTGGATGGAATGGGCAAGCAGGGATGCGAGTAAGGGGATGGGGGCACATAGTCCTTGGAGTCATTTAGTTTTTCTGGCAGGTGAACAGAAGTAAAAACAAAATGCGGCTACGCTGATAGATAAAGAAGATTACACTGGTGGTAGCGGTTGTCAAATACGCAGAGAGTCCTTTACTTGTTCAGACCTACATGCTTAGTATTGTCCTTGTCCAATACTTTACTACAAATGGCTATGTAAAGTTTGCATAGATTACATAAACACAATGCTGCTTTGTTCATTTGCGCTGTACTACTTGGTGCATATATTTAGTTAGAACTTTCTTCAAGTGACATGCAATCACTCACGTTGGTAGGCAACCTTAATTGTACAGTGCGGGCAAACTAATATTTATGTGAATAGTCTGCGTTTTTATAAGCAAACTCAACCACAAGGCACGTTTGAACAGGAGGCATGGCCGTGTTATAAGCATATACAGACAAAAATATGATTCTTTAGACACTTGCACTTTGCAGGCCAGCAATTCTCTTCTTTGGTGTCATTTTAAAAATAGTTCTGTTAATGCCCAGGGACTAGTGGCTCAGTGACACATGTCACCTATAGATTAGCAATGCTACAGAAAAGGGTGGCATTCTGTGAATTGTAGTTTCCACTTTTAAATTGTGTACGAATGGGCTAAAACAATTCTAAAATGCTAAGAAAAAGTATTTTAGATTTGCTTTAGTCACAATATTTCTCTTCTGCTGCAGCATCTTAAACATTTACATTTCAATGTGGATTACAGTAGCCCTAAATGTCTGTTGTTATTTACTGTAGATACGTTTTGTTTGGTTATCTATGATGTAGGACAGTCCTGCCAAATGCAGCATCATGGAGAATGAATTTCAAATCAAATCAAATCAAATTCCTTTATTCGGCATATAAAAATACCATAAAAGTAACAATTTATCCATGAGTTACAATACCAATCTCTTTGTTTTTTAAAAGGAACAATACAACAGTTTAAAATCTACATGGTACAGATTAAAGATATCTATCTAAAAAATAAACATCACTTGTAACATATCTCTCATAAAGCAGCCCCATCTGCAGGTCTAGTTCATGTACCCCTTGCAGTCCTTAATCGAAAAGCTATCCTTAAAAAGTTGTTATACAAAAGAGTGTAAAGGTGTCTATGGCCAATTTCAGAAATAAAAGTGCCACCTGTGCTTGTTTAAATCTGGCTTTTTTAAGGATACCCCTCAGAGAGACTCTTCTTGGATGAGAATAAAATGGGCAGAATAAAACAAAGTGAAGGGTGTCCTGTGGAGACCTATGATTGCAGCCACAGGGCCCCTTCAACTCTGGATGCGGTATAAACCCCGCCGGTCCTGCTAAAATGAGAATGAATTTGATTTAAGATGCTCAGTTTAACATCCATAACTGCAAGTAATCAAAACAATAAACGTTTATTTCTCTTTCCCGGTAGGTTTAACGGGACTCTTCCCCTGTTCTCACTGGCCATTGGCATCAACTTCCCCACGTGACATTAATGTTGCGCCATGACTTATGGTAAAGTGACGTCACCTGGGGGCATTAACTGCAAAGAATAGTGGGGTAGGGGGGACGAGGGAGGCTTTGTGGCTCCACTGCTCACAGTTGTGAAAAGTCAGAAAATGCTCAACAGCAGAGGCAAGTGCAACGAAATTAAGAGTAGAAAACCAGGCAAAAGAAAAAAACACCCCCGCTGCATTCTACTTTTAGTGATTTACACAGACCTGAACCCACTTCAAAGTCATCACATTTTCAGAGTCCCTGCCCTAAAAATGAGCTTAGCTGCACAACGAATAGAATGGGGACACGCTTAACTGCACTTTATGTGTAGGAAACAGAATGCGGTGTCAGGGACAGGGAGGGTGGAACGGGCAAGCAGGAACGGCAGAAGCCAGTGGTAAGTACAAGGCTCGAGTCGCGGTACCACGCGGTGGACGGCGTCCCCCCACTTACTTTACCAGAGCTCGATAACTTAAGCAAATGGAGCCACACATTCACTTTTTGGCCTCTCTGGGGCGAGATCAGAGATCATTCAGAACGCTGCTCACGCGCTGGCTTCTCTGATGCAATCGCATCTAAAGGGTGAGCAAGGGGAGGCAATGAGTCTGATCGTCATGCCACATTTCGTGACGTCACTTCCTGTCGTGACGTCAGCGTCCCCCCCCACTTCTGTTTTTAGGACTTGTACCCTGGGTAAGTACAATAAAATTAAGCTACAGAGTAGAGAACAGGGCAAAATAAAAAACTATTGACAACTCTCCATTTAACTTTCAGTGTACCAAAAAGACCTGCACCCATGTCAAAGTCATCCGGTTTTCGCCGTCTCTGCCCTAAAAACAAGCACAGCGAATAGAATGTGGAAACCCTTTGCTGCAATCGAAGTTAGAAAGCCCGATGCGGTCTCAGTGATGGGCAAGCAAGGATGGGGGTAAGAGGCAGAGGGACCTATTGGATTAAGCACGGTTTGGAAATCATGGCAACCACCACGACTATATACACAAGGGCATCTGCTCGAGTCCTTTGGGAACTGAAGACACTGCAGGAGCAGGCAGACACCAGACAAAGAGTACGTCATGCTCTCATCAATCTGTTTGGTTCAGACAAGGATTGCTCCCACTCACAATCACAAATAACAACTCTCATGGACATACTTTATTTACTATGCCCTGGAACAGCCAGAATACCAACCATGCAAACAATATTCATTCTCAGGAAACAAGACAGACAGAGGGAAACATAAATACCCATACAACGAACTCCACTCAGGACGCCCCATTCAAGAATAGGGCAAGTGCATAACCATCTATATAATAACATCCACCCCGCATAAACTGTCAACCTGCACTTCCCTTGTAACACTGGTATGCTGTCCCTAACAGAAACCTAGTGTTCCAAGAGTGTGCATTGATTATTTATGGTACAATGCCACCGAAACTATTCCAAAAGTGGGCATAATCACTTACGGTACAGTCCCATCAAAACTGCCATTTTTGCATTGTTCCTTTCCCATTCTACTCTGTCCCCTTTCTGTCCACTTCTCATTCTCCCTACCTTTCACTGCATACCCCAGAAGCCCCCTCTCTCTAAAAACTGCAATCCTCACTCTCCTCTGAATCCACTCCCAACCACTGCATATCGTACTCTCAGCTAGTTACACCCCATACTACCTGCTCCCTCCTTTGTCCATCTCCCATCATGTCTCATATAGAACCTACAAGGTCTTTCCCCAACACCACCTTACACTTATTCCCTCATCTCTTCTCTCCAAACCCTCTCCCGTCCTCTCACATTCTTTCCCTTGCCTAGCCTGTTGTTCCCTGCTCACACCCTCGCTTCCTCAAACATTAGCATTCCTGCCTCTGCTACCCTTACATTTTACCTATGCCTGACACCCCTCACCTTTCTCACTGACACATCCTTTCTCACTGGACACTCTCCTCTATCTTTCTTCCCTACTTTCCTCTCTGATGCCTCTCAGTTACCCAAAGCCCACTCTCCCCATATCACTACCCTCGCCTGTTGACCTCTTAACCCATCCCAATCCCTCGTAACCCATCTTATCCTCCATCCTTCGACTTTCCCTTCTACCTACACTTTTTAAAAATCCTGCTACTTCCTCTGGCTGCCACTCTCAGCCCACTCTTACCCACTTCGATGGCCCAATGCAGCTACACTCTGCTCCACCACTCCCCCTACATCATCTGTTCTTTCTCACCACTGGCCTTTCTCCCTTCTTTCTTCTACCCTCCCCACTCCTTTTACCTTTAACCATGAATCTATTTTTCCAGCTCTCCCTTTCCCAATCCCATCATATTCACTTCTCCTACCCATCAGTCCTCCATTTTCCCCTACAGCTCCACACCTCTCACCTACCATATCTCTTTCATCACTATTCTATCCCCTACCCACCTATCCCATTGTAATGGTTTTATTGAACTGAACAAAGAAATTGATTTGCATTGCCATCCCATTCCTTCATTTCTCCACATCTGCTAGCCTCTAATATTCCCCGGCTGAATCAATTTCACATCTCGGTTACTTCATCTCTTCCTTATTTTCTGCACACTCTCGACTACAACATTGTGACTGTAGATTAGCGAAAGCCAGTCAAAAATGAGAACGCTCACAAAAGGGCAGAACCTTATGAACACACCATTTAGGATTAACTGCCAATCTCATTCTTGACAAGGCCACTCACTGGAGTTAGGGTGCCGATAAAATTTCAACCACTTGTAGACCATAAAGCTCCAACAACAAGATCAGAAACACCCCTTAAAGTTTGGGGGACGGTGGTGGAAAGATATGTCCCTCCTCCACCACAGCACTATCCCATGGGACAAAGACATCCGACATACTCAGCAATAACATTCACAAGAGTTCAACGATAGATCACATTGACAAGATAAACAGTCCCAAAAACATTTATCACTCAGAGTTGTTTTTCAAATACATTTGCATAATCGTTCCCTACTTTTAAGCACCCTCCTTTGTGAGAATACATACTACATGACTTGTTGATACCATGCACAGGGGTTATACAAGGGTTGCTTTTGTGTCACCCACAACACTGATCCCCTGATCACATGCATGGGTTGTGGGAGATAGGTCACAAGACCAACTACCAATTCCTGAGAACTCTTTGGGATTACTGACATTACAGGACTAACCATGCTCAGACAGGCTAGGACCGCTAGGCAAAACGTCTGAAGACAGACCTCATTAGAATAACCGAAGATGCAATGAACACATGTTGATGGGTTTAGCAGAAGGTGTAACAATTGAAGGTTCCCTTGGCCCCAAACGTTGGAAACAGAGCACTTAGTGTAAAGAAAGTCAAGGACTTTCAGTGTTTCACCCCACATTGTTTTTCATGTGGGTTTTTACTGTTCGTTTTTTTGACCATCCAGCCTAGTCACATTGAAGTCAGTCTCTGCAATTATAGCTTGTATAGGAATTCTGAACCCATTACCCACTCTTTGTAGCAGGCTGGTGGGGTTGATAGTGTGAGAAGGTGGCCTGATATGCAGTGCTCACTATTCTAGTGAACACTATGTATCAGTCCAGCAACCCTTATTGATGATTGGTTGTAAGTCAACCTTATAGACCAGCTATCCTAGTAGCGTGGATACGAGCAGTCTAAGGCTAAAGACTCGAGAGGGCGTGTTAAGCCAGCTGTTTACCACACATATACCCCTTGAATACCAAGTGAAAGGACACCACACAAGTGTTATGAAAATAAACAGTTATTTATTTAAAGATCACAACAGCCCTGTACTCTTTATGAGGACAGGGTACTAAGCACAAACCAAAACTCTTACAAAAATACTTAAGTTAGCACAGTATATACAAATGCCCGAGGGGCACGGAAAACCATATACTCTGAAAGTGGAATGCGAAATTCCTAGCAGGTAAGTACAGTACTAATAGCTTTTGGAATCGCTAGGACTTGACTAGGGAATCGTTAGATTACTTCTAGGAGGCCTAGGGGACTCGGGTGCAGTGTGTGCACTCTCACGCGAGATGCGGGACAAAAGTCTATGGTAGCTAGGAAATAGAAAGTTAGTGTTCTCGGGCGAACCCGACCTGGTAGGGAGAAAACGAAAGTAGATTCTGACCCTTGGATAGTGAGGCTATGCTGGGGCACCGAAATGCCGAAGTTACCTAGCCCAGGGGCTGCAGCTGCATAGGTCTGAAAAGACGTCGGGAATCCTCGTAGACGGACCAGGAGCCGGAAGAAAAGATGCTGGCCGGTGACCAGTGAAGAAAGTTCAGTTGGATCCAAGCCTGGATCTCGAAGATAGATGACACCTGAAAGCAGAGGGGACCAAGTTCGAGACTACTAGCCAGTAGTCAGTGGGCACCAGGAGGGCACCGGATGGTAGCCACCTCGACAAGGTGAGTGGGTGACGCTTGACTCGAAGATCTCACGGACCAGGAGGCGTTGTCGGCGACCAGGATGGAGGATCGAGCTGTCCCACGAAGATAGAAGCTGTCGGCGTCGCTGGACCCAGGATTGGGCAACAAAGCCTTGGCAAATTCAAGCCCACGCGGTGGACCTAAAATGGCGTCTGGAGTGGACCAGGAGGGTCCGGGGTGCCTCTCTTGAAGAAGGAAGCAAGGGCCAGCCTGGAGCAACCAAGCCAGCAGTCGTGAAGTCGTTGGGCGTCGTTCAGAAGGCCACAAGCCAGCCGGCTAGTAGCCAAACAACGCGGTGCACAGCAAACAGCAGAAGGGCCCCACGCCGATCGTGGAGATGCAGGGAGGCTGATCTTGGGTGCTGGAGCTGCGCAGGGTTGGGGCTTCTCGGACCCCAAAGCACTCACCAGTGGAGGACACGGTGGGCTTGCAATAAAGATGTCGTGCAGTCTTGGCGATCGTCGGTCCCTTGAGGTCTCGTCGCACTCACGGTTCTCAGCTTGGCTGTAGAGGTGAGTAGAGGTCAGAGGTGCCAGGGAAGCCGGGTCTCGTCGAGCTGGGTCGTCGGATTCGTGAAGAAGGACTTGCAGCAGACCGCAGTGTTCTTTAGGATGGTGCCCGCTTGATGCAGGGTGACTACTCCTTAGCCACAAGGGAGAATCTTGAAGAAGAAATCGTGAAGTCCTTTCGAAGAAAGTGGTATCTTGATTCCAAAGATGATCTAATTTGAACAGGGGGCCCGCTCCTATCTTTATACTAAAAAAGGGGGCTGACCCGGTGACTAGGTCCTGCCTATGGGTGGGACTAGGAGGGGGGTGGTTACACCCCTCTCCCCTGCCGGACTTCCCCAGGCCAGGGGCTGGTGTGCCCCTGGAACTGGTTCTGACTGGCCTATGCGTAGTGAGCACCGGGGTGCCACTCAGCAGTCACCTTCCTGTAAAGCCCTGCCTACCCAGGATACACAAAACCATGTCTGGGACGGTGCTAGCACCGCCCCTGACAGGAAACCCTTTGTCCAGGCTCCCCTCACTGGAAGGACTCCCAGCTGCAGGGGGTCAGACTCGTGTCTGTGGTGGCAGCATCCATTTTGTGGAGCTGAGGCTTCAGTTAACTTTAACCGGGGTTCACAGTTACATACATGTCGTGTCCCTCTAGAAGGGTGGAATGCTAACCCCGTCGCCAGAATTGGCGAGGGGTTAGTATTCCAATTCGTATGACACCTTACTCGACATGTTTTGATAAAGCAATACCAAAGATAGCATTTAACCGCGAGGATTATAATGCACTTAAGAGTATATGGTATGCGATATCATGGAACAGCTATTAGGACTTGATTCCGCAAGCTGCAGACAGGCTCAGCTCATGCCAGAGCACCATCTCACATGATTCCAAGCACTCTGCCTTCAGGATTGTCAAGGCCTGCCATAGGAGTGACTGATAGGAATCTGTGTGTCCATTTTAGGGTTAGGTATAGGTATACTACACCTACAGCAAAGGGTGATTACACGACTTTGCCCCAGCTGTCATGCAGCCAGTTGTGTCAAATTTAGGAGGCCAGCCAGGGGTGGCATAATACATGCTGCAGCCCCTGGCAGCCCTGGGTACACCTATGCCCTGAGTTACAGGGTCTGATAAGGTGGCCCAGTACCAATTGGTAGATGCACCTAGGGTACATGAGGGAATTTAGAAAGAGAACAGCCAGGCTGTGGGTCTGATTGGCAGGCCCACAGCCAGAGAAAGTCGTAAACCAGTGAAACAAAAGCAAAAAATCTGGGTGATCATAGGATTGCAGACCCTACTCTCCTACATGACCCCCCCCCCCAAACTTTGGGACAATAAGCTAACCATGACCAGGTGAGTCTTCTTGTTCTAAGTGGAAATATCTGGAGAGCCCATCGGCATTGCCATGATCAGTACCAGGTCTATGTTCCACTGTAAAGTCCATCCCCTGTAGGGAAATGGACCACCTAAGCAGTTTGGGGTTTTCACCCTTCATCTGATTTAGCCACAAGAGGGGCTTATGGTCGGTCTGAATCTTGAAGTGAGTGCCAAACAAGTATGGCCTCAGCTTCTTCAGGGCCCAAACCACAGCAAAGGCCTCCCTCTCAATAGCTGACCAATTCTTCTCTCTGGGGGTCAGCCTTCTGCTTATAAAAGCAATGGGCTGATCCTGACCATCAAAATTCAGTTGAGAAAGAACAGCTCCCACACCCAACTCAGAAGCATCTGTTTGGACAATGAATGGTTTGGAGTAGTCTGGACTCTTAAGGATAGGTGCTGTGCACATGGCCTGCTTTAGGTCATCGAATGCTCTTTGACAGCCTGCTGTCCACTGAACTTTTTTGGGCATTTTCTTACTTGTCAGTTCATTTAATGGTGTCACAATGGACCCATAGTTCCTGACAAACTTTCTGTAGTATCCAGTCAGGCCCAAGAAAGCTCGAACCTGAGTCTGGGTGGTTGGAGGAGCCCAGTCCCTGATTGACTGTATTTTGCTCTCCAGTGGCTGAACCTGGCCTCCACCTACAAGGTGGCCCAGGTATACAACCTGTGTCTGCCCTATCTGGCACTTGGTGGCCTTGATAGTGAGGCCTGCTGCTTGCAGAGCCTCTAACACTTTCCTCAGGTGGACCAGGTGATCCTCCCAGGTGGAGCTAAAGACAGCAATATCATCTAGATATGCTGCACAGAAGTCATCCAGCCCAGTAAGGACTTGATTCACCAACCTTTGGAAGGTGGCAGGTGCATTTTTCAGACCAAAGGGCATTACCACAAATTGATAATGCCCACCAGGGGTTGAAAATGCTGTTTTGGGCTTAGCATCCTCAGCTAACCTGATTTGCCAATACCCAGCTGTTAAGTCAAATGTACTTAAGTAGTTGGCTGAAGCCAATCTATCTATAAGTTCATCTGCCCTTGGTATTGGATGGGCATCAGTCTTAGTGACTGCATTGAGACCCCTGTAGTCTACGCAAAACCTCATCTCTCTCTTACCATCTTGGGTGTGAGGCTTTGGCACTAGAACTACTGGACTAGCCCAAGGGCTATCTGAGGGTTCAATGACTCCCAATTCCAACATTTTCTGCACTTCAGTTTTTATGCAGTCTCTAACATGATCAGGCTGCCTGTAGATTTTACTCTTGACTGGCAGGCTGTCACCAGTGTCAACCTCATGGGTGCACCAATTGGTCTGACTGGGTGTCAGAGAGAACATACGTCTGAAAGACTGAAGAACCTGTTTACAGTCTTTCTGCTGATGTTCAGAGAGGCTGCCACAAAAGACAACACCATCTACTGAGCCATCATCAGGATTCTGAGTGAGCAGGTCTGGGAGAGGGTCACTCTCTTCCTCCTGTCCCTCATCTATGGCCATGAGCAAGCTCATGTCCTTCCTGTCGACATATGCTTTGAGCCTGTTGACATGGAGTACCCTGTGGGGACTCCTGGGAGTTCCAAGGTCCACCAGGTAGGTGACCTCTCCCTTTTGCTCAAGAATTGTGTGGGGCCCAGACCATTTGTCTTTGAGTGCTGCTGGGGCCACTGGCTCCAACACCCACACCTTCTGTCCAGGCTGATAAACAGTCAGGACAGCCTTTTGGTCATGCCAAGCTTTTTGAAGTTCTTGACTGGCCTTAAGGTTTTCTGATGCCTTCTCCATATACTCAGCCATCCTGGAGCGGAGACCAAGTACATAGTCCATTATGTTGGTTGCAGGCTTTTCGAGAGGTCTCTCCCATCCTTCCTTCACCAAACACAAGGGGCCTCTCACAGGATGCCCATACAAAAGTTCAAAAGGGCTGTAGCCAACCCCCTTTTGTGGGACCTCTCTGTAAGCAAACAGAAGGCAGGGCATCAGGACATCCCATCTACGCCTGAGTGTTTCAGGTAGTCCATGAATCATCCCTTTTAGGGTCCTGTTGAACCTTTCAACAAGCCCATTGCATTGTGGGTGATAGGGTGTAGTGAATTTGTAATTGACACCACACTCCTTCCACATAGCAGTTAAGTAGCTTGACATGAAGTTTGCACCTCTGTCAGAGACAACCTCCTTAGGGAAGCCCACTCTGGAGAACACTCCAACTAGGGCCCTTGCCACCACAGGTGCTGTGGTGGTCCTAAGTGGAATAGCTTCAGGATACCTGGTGGCATGATCCACTACCACCAGTATAAACTTGTGCCCTGATGCTGTCTGGGGTTCCATTGGACCAACAATGTCAATCCCCACTCTTTCAAAGGGCACCCCCACCACAGGCATTGGTATAAGGGGGGCCTTTGTTGTGCCACCTGACTTACCACTGGCTTGGCAAGTGACACAGGAGCGACAAAACTCCTTGGTATCCTCATTCATGTGAGGCCAGTGAAAGTGTGAGACAAGCCTGTCCCAAGTCTTTGTCTGGCCTAAGTGACCTGCTAAGGGAATCTCATGGGCCAAGGTAAGTAGGAAACCTCTCTGAGACAAGGGTACAACCAGCCTCCTGGTCATGCCAGGCTTGGGGTCTCTTGACTCAGTGTACAGGAGTCCATCTTCCCAGTATACCTTGTGGGTACCTGTGGCGTTCCCAGCAGCCTCAGCAGCAGCCTGCTGTCTGAGGGGTTCAAGAGAAGGGCAGCTTAACTGGTCCTTCCCCAGGTCTTCCCTTGAGGGTCCCCCTGAACCCAAGAATTCAACTTGATCAAGTTCAAACTCTCTGGGCTCAGTTTCCCTCAATTCCTGTAGGTCAGCCTCCTCTGAGACTTGATCCTCAACCTGGGGCAAGGGGGAAGGCACAGCCTTAACCCTGCTGCTCCTTTTCTTGGAAGGTGTCTGGTCCATTGTTCCAGGATCCAGCACCTGTTCAGTGGGGCATTTTCTGGCCTGTGACCTGGTCACAGCAAACACATGTGCTGGCAAGCCTAACATTTCCAGATGAGTCCTCTGCTCCACTTCTGACCATTGTGATGACTCCAAATCATTGCCCAACAAACAATCCACTGGGAGGTCTGAACTAACTACAACCTTCTTTTGGCCAGTTACCCCTCCCCAGGAGAAAGCTACAATTGCCATACTATGATTGGTAGTGACATTGCTTGCATTGGTCACCAGGAATTCTGTACCTGGCATGATCTGTCCAGGGTCCACAAAGCCAGGTGTCACCATTGTGACACTGGCACAAGTGTCCCTATAGGCCTGAGCCATTTTTCCATTAATAAAAGGTGTCTGTCTGTATTTGCCCAAAGTATTGGGACTTATGTCAGGGGACATATCCATATCCCCTGTACTGACAAGGACAGCCTGAGTGAGTGTACCAACTAAGTTGTCACACCCCTCAGAACCCAGGGTTAACCCTACTAAACCCTTGGGAGGTGCACTACCACTGCTGGCTGTACTAGGGGGCACAGGTGCCTTAGGGGCTGCAGTGGCAGGAGTCTGCCCTCCTCCTTTCTTGGTGCACTCACTAAACCAGTGAGTTTTACTTTTACAGTATTGGCACCACCTTTTAGATTGGCCTTCTTTCTTCTTTTGGGGAGCCTGACCCCCACCCTCTTTGGGTTGTTGGGGACCTGTCGAAGACTTCTGGTCATTTTGTTCCCCTTTTGAATCTTTACCCTTCTGGTCTGCTTTCTTCTGACCACCTTGATTCTGGCCCTGGTTCTGTTTAACTCTTGTTCTAACCCATCTGTCTGCCTTCTTTCCCAATTCTTGGGGAGAGGTCAGATCTGAGTCAACAAGATGCTGATGCAACAACTGGTTCTGACAATTGTTTAAAATTTGTTCTCTCATCATCAAATTGTACAATCCTTTATAATCAGTAACCTTACTGCCCAGCAACCAGCCCTCAAAAGCCTTAGTGGCACAATCTACAAAGTCAGCCCAATCTTGAGACTGAGTTTTCTGGGTATCCCTGAACAGCACCCTGTACTGCTCAGTGGTTAGGCCAAACCCATCAACCAGTGCACTTTTCAAGACTTGGTAATCATTAGCATCCTCTACCCTTGTGGTGAGGAGCTTGTCTCTTCCTTTACCTTCAAAGGAGAGCCATAAGATAGCTGCCCACTGACTTGGGGGAACACCTTGCACAGTGCAGGCCCTCTCCAAAGCAGTAATCCATTTGTGGATGTCATCCCCTTGTTTAAAGGGGGGCACTATCTTACCAAGGTGTTTTGTATCAAAACTCCTTTCCCTATTGCTAGGTACAATGCTGCCACCAGTGGGGACTGTCCCACTCAATTGTTGCTCTCTAGCAAAGGCAAGCCTTTCTTTGGCTAGGGCAAGTTCTTCCCTTTCAATCCTCAGATTGGCTGCCTTTTCCTTAGCTTCATACATTCTCCTCTGGGGAGATGTCATTCCCCTTTGAGAGGAACGTTGAGAGCCATTGGTATGAAGGGATCTGTTAGAGCCTCTTGATAGAGACCTAACTCGTCCATTCCCAATGTTAAGCTGACCTGATAGTGGCCCTAGGGGTCCCCTAGTGCCCATCTCATGTCTGCTTAAGTTGGACCTGGTTAGTCTGCTGACTTCTACCTGTCCCTTATCTGCCTCATCCCCTGATACCAAATCATCATCCTCATCATCAGCATCATCTGCTTCCTGATGGGGATGGTCCTGGGTATCAAAGGGACCCTGTAAGGAGGGCATATTGCCTTCTGAAGTAGAAGGGTCTGGGTTACCAGCCCTCCTTGCATCATGAGTCTCTAAGAGACCAATCAGAAAAGCAGTTGTGGGGTTAGACCCCTGCTTAATCTTCCTAGAGGTACATACTTGTCGTAACTCATGGAAGCTAAGCGCAGTATATCTTGAAGGGATGACCTGTGGAGGGTCAACTGACACAAGGGGAGACTCAGTGTTTCCTCCTGTGACCGACATACTGCTTCTAGTGTGGTGTAAGTGATGCACCTACCTACACTATGTGTTACCTACTGGTCCCTTGCTAGAGTTGCAGCCAAGGTGTGCTAAGCCTTGAGGAGCTACAACAGCTGGTTCAGTAGAACTCAGAGTATTCTAAGCTTTAGTTATATGTACCTAACAGTACTTATGTGATCTTTCAACAAGATATTCTTAGGATACGTGTGGTAAAACAACAGCAAGCTCAAATCCCAACCGCTGCTCACCAATGTGAGAAGGTGGCCTGATATGCAGTGCTCACTATTCTAGTGAACACTATGTATCAGTCCAGCAACCCTTATTGATGATTGGTTGTAAGTCAACCTTATAGACCAGCTATCCTAGTAGCGTGGATACGAGCAGTCTAAGGCTAAAGACTCGAGAGGGCGTTTTAAGCCAGCTGTTTACCACACATATACCCCTTGAATACCAAGTGAAAGGACACCACACAAGTGTTATGAAAATAAACAGTTATTTATTTAAAGATCACAACAGCCCTGTACTCTTTATGAGGACAGGGTACTAAGCACAAACCAAAACTCTTACAAAAATACTTAAGTTAGCACAGTATATACAAATGCCCGAGGGGCACGGAAAACCATATACTCTGAAAGTGGAATGCGAAATTCCTAGCAGGTAAGTACAGTACTAATAGCTTTTGGAATCGCTAGGACTTGACTAGGGAATCGTTAGATTACTTCTAGGAGGCCTAGGGGACTCGGGTGCAGTGTGTGCACTCTCACGCGAGATGCGGGACAAAAGTCTATGGTAGCTAGGAAATAGAAAGTTAGTGTTCTCGGGCGAACCCGACCTGGTAGGGAGAAAACGAAAGTAGATTCTGACCCTTGGATAGTGAGGCTATGCTGGGGCACCGAAATGCCGAAGTTACCTAGCCCAGGGGCTGCAGCTGCATAGGTCTGAAAAGACGTCGGGAATCCTCGTAGACGGACCAGGAGCCGGAAGAAAAGATGCTGGCCGGTGACCAGTGAAGAAAGTTCAGTTGGATCCAAGCCTGGATCTCGAAGATAGATGACACCTGAAAGCAGAGGGGACCAAGTTCGAGACTACTAGCCAGTAGTCAGTGGGCACCAGGAGGGCACCGGATGGTAGCCACCTCGACAAGGTGAGTGGGTGACGCTTGACTCGAAGATCTCACGGACCAGGAGGCGTTGTCGGCGACCAGGATGGAGGATCGAGCTGTCCCACGAAGATAGAAGCTGTCGGCGTCGCTGGACCCAGGATTGGGCAACAAAGCCTTGGCAAATTCAAGCCCACGCGGTGGACCTAAAATGGCGTCTGGAGTGGACCAGGAGGGTCCGGGGTGCCTCTCTTGAAGAAGGAAGCAAGGGCCAGCCTGGAGCAACCAAGCCAGCAGTCGTGAAGTCGTTGGGCGTCGTTCAGAAGGCCACAAGCCAGCCGGCTAGTAGCCAAACAACGCGGTGCACAGCAAACAGCAGAAGGGCCCCACGCCGATCGTGGAGATGCAGGGAGGCTGATCTTGGGTGCTGGAGCTGCGCAGGGTTGGGGCTTCTGGGACCCCAAAGCACTCACCAGTGGAGGACACGGTGGGCTTGCAATAAAGATGTCGTGCAGTCTTGGCGATCGTCGGTCCCTTGAGGTCTCGTCGCACTCACGGTTCTCAGCTTGGCTGTAGAGGTGAGTAGAGGTCAGAGGTGCCAGGGAAGCCGGGTCTCGTCGAGCTGGGTCGTCGGATTCGTGAAGAAGGACTTGCAGCAGACCGCAGTGTTCTTTAGGATGGTGCCCGCTTGATGCAGGGTGACTACTCCTTAGCCACAAGGGAGAATCTTGAAGAAGAAATCGTGAAGTCCTTTCGAAGAAAGTGGTATCTTGATTCCAAAGATGATCTAATTTGAACAGGGGGCCCGCTCCTATCTTTATACTAAAAAAGGGGGCTGACCCGGTGACTAGGTCCTGCCTATGGGTGGGACTAGGAGGGGGGTGGTTACACCCCTCTCCCCTGCCGGACTTCCCCAGGCCAGGGGCTGGTGTGCCCCTGGAACTGGTTCTGACTGGCCTATGCGTAGTGAGCACCGGGGTGCCACTCAGCAGTCACCTTCCTGTAAAGCCCTGCCTACCCAGGATACACAAAACCATGTCTGGGACGGTGCTAGCACCGCCCCTGACAGGAAACCCTTTGTCCAGGCTCCCCTCACTGGAAGGACTCCCAGCTGCAGGGGGTCAGACTCGTGTCTGTGGTGGCAGCATCCATTTTGTGGAGCTGAGGCTTCAGTTAACTTTAACCGGGGTTCACAGTTACATACATGTCGTGTCCCTCTAGAAGGGTGGAATGCTAACCCCGTCGCCAGAATTGGCGAGGGGTTAGTATTCCAATTCGTATGACACCTTACTCGACATGTTTTGATAAAGCAATACCAAAGATAGCATTTAACCGCGAGGATTATAATGCACTTAAGAGTATATGGTATGCGATATCATGGAACAGCTATTAGGACTTGATTCCGCAAGCTGCAGACAGGCTCAGCTCATGCCAGAGCACCATCTCACATGATTCTAAGCACTCTGCCTTCAGGATTGTCAAGGCCTGCCATAGGAGTGACTGATAGGAATCTGTGTGTCCATTTTAGGGTTAGGTATAGGTATACTACACCTACAGCAAAGGGTGATTACACGACTTTGCCCCAGCTGTCATGCAGCCAGTTGTGTCAAATTTAGGAGGCCAGCCAGGGGTGGCATAATACATGCTGCAGCCCCTGGCAGCCCTGGGTACACCTATGCCCTGAGTTACAGGGTCTGATAAGGTGGCCCAGTACCAATTGGTAGATGCACCTAGGGTACATGAGGGAATTTAGAAAGAGAACAGCCAGGCTGTGGGTCTGATTGGCAGGCCCACAGCCAGAGAAAGTCGTAAACCAGTGAAACAAAAGCAAAAAATCTGGGTGATCATAGGATTGCAGACCCTACTCTCCTACAGATAGCATCGGGAAGCGTAGAAGGCTGCAAAAGAATGTCACTAGGCAAATCTTAAAAGCCATATCTAGGGTTCCTCTTCAATCCCCTTCTTTTCTTCTTTATCTTTAACCATCTGTGCCAACTTCTGCATACTCTTTCTTGCAAAAGGAAATTAATTAACGTTGCCATCTGGTTGTGGTTATGGTGGGAGTAAATGCTGGTTCTTCTCATATACCTTGGCCAGTTTTATAATGGTCTCCATTCAACATGGACTGAGGGGGGCTCTTCTCACAGCAGCGACCCATGCAGGTAAATCGGTGGGGCAGTGGGGCCGGGTGGGAGGGGGAGGGATTTTGACAGACGATGATGAGGGAATCTCCCCACCGCTTTTACCTGCATGGACCATTCCTGTCTTCTCAACTTCCTTGAGTTGTTTCTTGATATCTAGCACATATTTTGCTGACCCGCGATTATGCTGTAATGGCCGGGTTCATATCACTGAAGTGTCTGACTTTGGATAAGAAAGTGCGCTCTCTGACAAGTGGCTGAAGATGAGTGACGAATGGGGGCCATTGACAAGTCTGATGATGAACACTTGTTAGAAGTTGGTGACCTCCAGGAAGAAGACTGGGAGGAACACACGTTGATTTGTGGTCATTATTTCTAGAGAGTAGCCCTGCAGTTAAATGTAGCAGTCAATATCAAAGCCAACAGTGGCATGACAATAGCAAACATGGCATTTTGGTTAACTCCTTAGCCTTTGAGTATGTGTCCTAGATTTCGGCTAAACATACTTGTGCTTTTGAAAGGTGGTAGTGCCACCCTTCTGCTGGTATTTGTAGCAGAGTTGTACTGCAAAGGCATGCTTTTTTGGGGAGAATATCCAGAAAGAGGTAGCATTTTTTGTTTAATTGTGAGATGGACTCATCAGAGCAGTGAAATAATTCCAAGATCCTCCAACCCTGCCTTGCCTTCTCCGGGTAGGGGATGTGTTCACACATCTGATAATACTGGATAGGCGGGGGTGAGGCAGTAAGTATCGTTCTCCTGGGTATCCACTTGACCTGTGCTGAGGGTACAACATCTGTCCACTCTAAAAATTGTTTAAAGTCTTTGTTTTTGCGATTCAGAGACATTTAAAATATAAAAATCAATTCTCTTGTGGGAAACCAAAGCTGCTCTCCAGGGAAGGATGTTGGACTTAAAAAAACGTCATCAATGTTCATGCCTGAGACTCCCTTTTAGGGAAAAGGGTAAAATGATGCAAAAAAGACTCTAGGGAGGAGGAGCTTCGCGGGCAACCAAGATGGCCGCGTAAGCTCGGAGCTCCGCGGACCTTCCGATCCTCCGCAACTATCCTGCCCGAAATCCTGGTCCACGAGGGTGGATACTCGTTGTTGAGGGCCCACTGAGGCGAGCACCGTTTTCAGATCTCGAATCGGTGTCTCCTACGCTGAGCTACGTCGAGTGGGACTCCGTGCCAGCTCAGTGCCATTGTCTCTGCGGACTCCGCTGCTACGCACTGCCGATCTGCGGAGTGCCTGCCTGCCCTCACCAGCGGCGAAGTGTACTGGACAGCGGTGCTATTCGGACAGCGGAGCGAACCTGGGACGGTGTTCTAGTGTCCTCCCGGACGGATCTCCGACTCTCTGGGCTTGGACTTGCCTGGCACAGCCCTTTGTTCTCTTGGATCTAACATGGCGGGCAAAGGGGACCTCGACAAGCCGTCTAACAGAGGAGTGCGCGGTAAATCGCAACAGCAGCAGAATAGGATTGAGCGCTATACCCAACCGAAGACGCCGCCTGTTACTGGACCCTCTTCCAAGGGCAACCCGCACTCGGGCTCGCCGGACGACTCTGAGCCCACTTTGAGCGACATTATGGGAGCCATTACAAACTTCCGGGCGGACATGCAGCAACAGCATGAAGTCCTCACGCACAAGGTGGATGGCATGGCCGTTGATCTGTCCCTCATTAGAGCCGACTTGGGCAAAACTAATGATCGGGTCAAGAATTTGGACATCAAGACGACCAGTCTGACGGGAGACGTCTCGGACTTACAAACTGAAGTCCGGAACCTGCAGAGGACAGCGGAGCAATTTGCGAGGCGGCTGGATGACTTTGAAAGCCGGGCCAGGCGGAAGAACGTCCGCATTGTTGGTGTACCGGAGGGTTCGGAGGAGGCGGCGACGGACCTCCTCGTTGAAGACCTGATCAGGACTCATCTGGCCCCGCCTGGCCTCAGCAACTTTTTCTCGGTGGAGCGTGCCCACCGAGTACCGGGTGGCCCGCCGAAGTCGGGCGTGGCACCTAGACCCATCGTGGCCCGGCTGCTCAATTTCCGTGACAGGGATGCTGTCCTGCAGGCCTCCAGACGACATGGACCGCTTAAATTCCAAAATGCCGATGTCCATTTCTACCCAGATTTCACCAGGACGGTTCAGCGACAGCGCCAAAGCTATGCAGGGGTGAAGCGAAGACTACGGGACCTAGGCTTCAAGTACTCCATGATGTTCCCTGCTAAGCTCTGGATCGAGCACGAAGGTCGTGCCCTTTTCTTCGACTTCGCTGAGAACGTTAGTGACTGGCTGGACACTCTACCGCCGCGCCGAGAAGCACAGGAAGACCATGAGGGTGGCGCGGCTGGCGGCTCGGACCTATGAGACTTGGTTCTATAGTGGGTGATTCCTTGATTATCTTGCTTGCCTCGGTGGTCTATCGAATGTAGCTTTGAGATGCCGTACTATCTTTCCTGTTAGTACATGGAGGGTGGCGGGAGGTGTTTGCGGAGATTCCTCACTCCTCTGGGTGTCTTTTTGTAGAGTAGTTCTGGGGCGACAGGCACACTGCTGGTTGGGGGGGCTTTTTAGTCACATGCAGGGGTGCAGGGTGGGGGGTGCAACTATGCAAGTTTTATTGTTTGTTTGTTCTATCTCTTTTTCTTCCTTGAGGCAATGGACTGTGTGTTTTAATGTGCAATTGACGTTTGAGTTGGATGGAGTCGGGCGGGGCGGGTTGTTCGGGGATCGGGGGTAGGAAATTGAAAGTGCTTAGCTGGAATGTCAATGGATTAGGTGACCGAGTTAAGAGAGGGGTGGTGATCCAGCTGATAAAGAGAAACATGCCTGATGTTGTACTGTTGCAAGAAACGCACTTAGTGGGGAACTCCTGTAGGGCCCTGAATCGTAAGGGTTACAAAATGGTTGCCCACTCTGGGTTCTCCTCGGGCTCCCGGGGGGCGGGCATCCTTGTGCGTGCGTCCCTTCCTCTTGAAATAGACGTCACACTACTTGATGATAGGGGACGCTACGCAGCTGTGGCGGGACGATGGGAGGGGCGTTCCTTGGTCCTGCTTTCGGTTTATGTTCCCCCTGGCCTCCAATCTAGCACCTTCCGGGACCTTGGTAGCGCCATCTTGTCCCTGCCTTCGGGCTTACTGATCCTGGGGGGCGATTTCAACTCAGTCTGCTCTGGCACTCTTGATCGCCAGCCACCGAGAGACCTCCTGGGTTCCCAAACGTGGCTGCCGACCTTCCTTGACTCTATGGGACTGGTGGATTGTTGGCGGTTATTACACCCTGTGCTCCGCCAGTTTTCGTTCCTCTCCGGTGCTCATGGGAGCCTGTCCCGCTTAGATTATGTCCTCACCCTGGCGGCGCAGTCGCCTGCCATCTCTGAGGCACGTTTTTTGGCGAGGGGTGTCTCCGACCACTCGCCGTTGTGGATCTCCTTTGATTTCGGTGTCATTCTGTCCAGCCGCCCGGCTGCGGTGAATCCCTGGTATTTCCGCAACCATAACACGCGAGCACTCCTGGCCAAGGCCATCGGCCTATATTTTACCGAAAATACGGGATCCGTGGGCTCTGCGGTCACTCTGTGGGAAGCATTCAAGACGGTGTTGCGGGGTGAAGCCATAGCTCTCATCGCAGCGGCTAAACGAGCTCGTGATGCGGATCTTCTGCATGTGGAGGAGGAGGTCTTGTGTCTCGAGTCCCGTTTGGGGCCTGAGCCCGACCCTTCTCTCCTGCACGAACTCTCTCTGAAACAATCGGAGTATCACGATCTCGCCACGAACGCAGCCCTGGTCTTGGCTAAGGAGCAGCAGGGCCGCATTTATGATGTCGGGGATAAGGCTGGTAAACTGCTGGCCTGGTTGGACAGGCGAGAGATGGCAAGCCGGGTGGTCCCGGAGGTCCTGGGCGAGGACGGAGTGGTGGTCACTGATCCGAGTGCCATCGCTGAGTCTTTTGCGGACTATTTTCGGGGTGTCTATACTTCCGGCTCGGACCGCTCCGAGGCCGACTCGTCTGAATTCCTTTCGGCGATAGACCTTCCTTGTCTCTCGGAGGAAGACAGTGCCGACATGGACCGAGACATCACTGCGGACGAGATTGCTCTGGCGATCCGCGCTCTGCGTGCGGGCAAGGCAATGGCATACCGGTTGAACTGTACAAGATCCGGCCGGATGTGATCTCCCCTTATTTGAGAGGTATGTTCCTCCGTGCCCGTGAAGAGGGTGTCCTTCCCTTGGACCAGCGACTGGCCACCATAGTGGTTATCCATAAAGAAGGCAAGCCGCGGGATGTTTGCAGGTCCTATCGCCCCATTTCTCTCCTCAACGCTGAGCCCAAGATTCTGGCCAAACTGCTGGCCAATCGGTTGGTCGGGGTTATAAGCGACTTGGTGCACCCGGACCAGTCTGGTTTTATTCCCCGCCGCAATACTGCCCTCAACCTGAGACGCCTGCACGGGGTTATGGCCAGAGCTCACACCCTTACGGAACCAGCGGTACTGGCCTCCCTCGATGCCATGATGGCCTTTGATTCCTTGGAATGGAACTATCTATGGGCGGTGCTGACTAGACTTGGGTTCGGACCGGGTTTCCTGGGCTGGGTGCAACTTCTTTATGCTAGCCCTCTGGCTGCTGTCACGGTTAACGCCCGCATGTCTGCTCCCTTTGCGCTCCAACGCGGCACCAGACAGGGCTGCCCCTTGTCTCCGCTCCTGTTTGCGCTGGCTCTGGAGCCTCTCGCGGCTCTGCTACGCTCGCACCCTGACTTGCATGGGATCTCCTGGTCCCCGGGCTTTGAGGACAGGGTCTCCCTGTACGCGGACGACATCCTGCTCTACCTCTCCTCCCCTTGCAAGTCGCTTATGGTGGCGTGTGATGTGCTCCGGTTGTTTGGGCGCTACTCCGGCCTGCTTATTAACTGGGCCAAATCCTCCCTTTACATCCTCAAGGGTGACACGCCGCGCCTCCCTAGAGGTTGCAACATACAACTGGCCGGGCAAGGCTTCAAGTACTTGGGGATTTACATCTCGAACAGCCCTAAGGCGAGGTATGACCACAACTTACTCCCCCCGCTCCACCGGTTGCGGAGGGATGTGGAGAGTTGGCGAAAGCTCCCTCTCTCTCTCCTGGGCCGGGCGGCATTATTTAAAATGATGTCCCTGCCCAGGTTCCTGTATGCCTTGCAGAATACTCAGGACCTTGTTCCGGCCCGCTACTTCAGGGAGGTTGAGAGCCTGCAGCGTGCCCTGCTTTGGGATGGTCGGCCTCGTGTCGCTGTCCAGAAGCTTACCATGCCATGGTACGACGGGGGCATTGCGTTACCAGACGTGCGGAGGTACTACTGGGCCTCTCAACTTACCGCTATCAACCATGGTTTTTATGGTCCTGTTGACAGCCCGGGCTATGCCATGGATCGATGGCTCTTGCAAGGTGGGAATTACCACCGCGCCCTCTATTCTAGATCCTTTGATCGGGGCCTCACGGGTCCGACCAAGGCGGCGGTCCACACGTGGCGAACGGTTAATAAGATACAGGGTTGGCAGGGCAGACTGACGAAATTCACCCCTCTATTCGATTCCGACATTTTAGGCAAGCTCTGGCATACCAAGGGCTTTGACAAGTGGGACCTCATAGGGATTTCGAGGGTTGAAGACATGCTGGCCAGGGGGGAAGTTAAGACTTTCCCGCAGCTACAGGCGGAATACCAACTGAGTGGAACAGAGTTCTTCCGTTATGCCCAACTTAAGCACGCAATAGCCACCGCCAGACCGGAGGAGGGTGACATCCCCGAGAGCTCTCCCTTGGAGGACAGAGTACTGGACGGGCATATGCCGGATAGCGCCATCTCTCTGTCCTACAAGAAGCTGATTAATGTTCAGGTCAACCTCCTCCAGCGCTTGCGGGAGCAGTGGGTGGCCGATGGACTGGAACTGGACGACGAGGACTGGCAGAGTGCTGTGTCCTCCCCTAAGGAGGTCGCCATCTCCTCGCGTCTGCGGCTAGTCCAGTTCAAAATCCTTCACCGGGTGTACGTCACCGGCCCCCGGCTTGTGCGTATGGGCTTCTCGCCAGACGGCCTTTGTCGTCGTGGCTGCGGAGCCCCTGCTACTTATTTGCATATATTGTGGGAGTGTCCCGTTATTGCCCCTTACTGGGAGAGGGTACATCGAGTGATGAGGGAGGTGACTGGAGTGGGGTTGGCTGCGGAGGCGCGTAGGTGCCTCCTCAATGTCTGGGAGCCGAATGATTATAACACGGCACAGACCCGGTGGGCTACACTGGGCAACATGGTCGCTAAACGGGACATAGCGCAGAAATGGGGATCCAACGTGGCCCCCCTGGTGGTACAATGGAAGGCCAACATGGATTGGTGTATGTTGCGTGAAAAGACTGTATACACTGCCAGGGGGCGGCCTCAGACATGGAATAAGGTGTGGGGTGCTTGGAACGCTTACAGAGGTGATTTATGTCTGCCACCTGAACCGATGCCCCGCGATGAACGTCTATCACCGTAGACGTTGACGACGGCTATGCTACTCACGTTCTGATTCTCCTGTTCTTCCTTCTCCCCCCCCCTTTTTTCTACATCCTACTTAAGCTCTTTCTGAATCTTCTCTAGCCCCTGACGCCTCCTACTGACTCATAGCCGTTTTTCCTTCCATTGCCTTTTCTGCGCCCTCGGGCGCTTCTGTTCACGTTTCTGTTTTGTAAATAAAATAAAAAACAACCTGCATTGTCCTGATATGAATCGCTTGGCACTATGACCATTCTGAGATTTTGCTGCCTTGCCTCCGGGATGTTAGGCTGAATAGCTGTGTGCTTTACTACAATAAAGGTTTTAAAAATTTTAAAAAATAAAAAAAAGACTCTAGGGATAGGCATAGGGCTGGGGATAGAGCTGGGGCAGGAATAGGGCTGGGAACAGGGATAGGAATAGGGCTGGGGATAGGGATAGGAATAGGGCTGGGCATAGGTATACGAATAGAGCTGGGGATAGGGATAGGAATAGGGATAGAAACAGGGATAGGATTAGGGATAGGAATAGGGTTAGGGATAGAGATACGGATAGAGATTGGGCTGGGATTAGGGATAGGGTTAGTGATAGGGCTGGGGATAGGAATAGGTATAGGAATAGGGATACGGATAGGGATAGGGCTGGGGATAGTGCTATGGATAGGAATAGGGGTAGGGATAGGGATAGAATTAGGTAAAGGGATAGGGATGGGCTGGGGATAAAGATAAGCATAGGGATAGAAATAAGGATAGGGACAGGGCTGGGGATAGGGATAGGAATAGGTATAGGGATAGGAATAGGATAGGGCTAATGATAGGTATAGGGGTAGAAATACACTTAGTGATTTGGATAGGGCTGGGAATAGGGATAGGAATATGGATAGGGATAGGGCTGGGGATAGGGATAGGGATAGGAAAAGGTATGGGGATAAGGATTGGGATTGGGCTGGGATTAGGTATAGGAATAGGGATAGGGCTGGGGATAGGAATAGGGATACGGATAGGGATAGGGCTGGGGATAGGGCTATGGATGGGAATAGGGATTGAAATAGGGATAGGGATAGGGCTATGGATAGGGATAGGGATAGGAATAGGGATAGGCTTAAGGATAGTGATAGGGATAGGGGTAGAAATAGGGATAGGAATAGGGATAGGGCTAGGGATAGGAATAGGAATTGGGTTTGGAATAGGGATAGGGATAGGGATATGGCTGGGGATAGAGATATGAATAGGGATAGGGATTACGATAATGATTGGTATGGGCTCATCTCATCCACTTTCTCCTTCAAAAAAGAAGTCAAATCTATCCTCATGGCTAAATTCACTTGAACATTAACTATGCAATTACTGTTTGTCTGTTTGCCTCCCTCTTGTATTTCAGTGCCTCAATCGACCATACAATCACACTCTACTACCTGGCATTGTGCGCTCCCTGCACAAATTGCCTTATTAAGTTTTCTTTATTGCGCTCTCCTCTCATATGTATGTAAAGCGCTCTAATATCTGCAAGGATCTTGTTCGCGCTATACAAAACTCTGAAAATAAATAAATAAAGGGATAGAGATAGGGATAGGGATAGGAATAGGGATAGGAATACGGATAGCGATAGGAATAGGGCTGGGGATAACGATAGGCCAGGAATAGGGATAGGGATAGGTATAGGAATAGGGGTAGGGATACAGATAAGGACGGGGACAGGGCTGAGAATAGGGATAGGAATAGGGATAGGGCTCAGGATAGGAATAGGGTCTGGGATAAGAATAGGGATATGGCTAGGGATAGGGATAGGAATAGGGCTGGGGATAGGAATAGGGAGTGGGTTAGGGCCAGTAATAGGGATAGGGATATGGCTCAGGATAGGGATACGGATAGGGATAGGAATAGAGATATGTCTGGGGATAGGGATAGGGATGGGGATAGGAATAGTGATAGCGATAGGGATAGGCCTGGGGATAGGAATAGTTATAGGTATAGGGCTAGGGCTGAGGATAGGGATAGAGCTATGTCTAGGAATAGGTCTAGGGCTATGGATAGGCAGGGGTGTAACACAGGCCCCCACATCCCCCTTGTTGCGGGGGGCCCCAGCTGTAGGAGGCCCCTTCAGCACAATGCCCAGGTCTGAGCAGAGCAAAAAGAAAACGAAAAAGCGGTAAAGGAACAGTGATGGGAGGAGGGTCACATAGAGACAACACAGGATGAGCGAGGCCAGCGGAGTATTTAACTGAATTCATATTGGACAAGAAGCAAACAGTGCACACAGGTTACAGTGGGGTGCGCACTGGGAGGGGCAGGGACGGTGTCTCAAAGAAGACACGCACAGTGCGCAAAGGGACAGGAAGCTACAGACATTGGTGACAGGCAGCTTCAGTGGGGGGTGCATACTGGGGCTCCTCTGTAAGAGGATGGATGGTGTCTCGCATAAGACATGGACAGACACTGCACACAGGTGACAGGCGGATTCAGTGGGGTGCACACTGGTGTTCGCTGTGAGGGTAGGGACAGTGCCTCGCAGAGGACACACACAGGGACAAGCAGCTTCCGTGGGGTGCACACTGGGGCCCCTCGGAGAGTAGGGACGGTGTCTCACAGAGGACATACACAGTGCGCACAAGGACAGGCAGCTTCAGTGGGGTGTGCACACTGGGGCCTGTCTGTAGATTTGGGACCGTGTCTCACAGTGGACACGCATAGTGCATACAGGTGAGAGGCAGCTTCAGTGGTGGGTGCACACTGGGGCCCCTCTGTGAGGGGAGGGATGGTGTCTCACAGAGGACAAAGACAGTGCGCACATGGACGGGCAGCTTCAGTGGGGTGCACACTGGGTCCTGTCTGTGATGACAGGGACTGTCCCTCGCAGAGGACACGCACAGTGCATACAAGTGAGAGGCAGCTTCGGTGGGGTGCACACTGGGGCTCCTCTGTGAGGGGCGGGATGGTGTCTTGCAGAATACATGCACAGACAGTGCACACAGGTGAGAGACCGCTTCAGTGGGGTGCACACTGGGGCCCCTCTGTGAGAGCAGGGACGGTGTCTCACAGAGGACACGCACAGTGCGCTCAGGTGAGAGGCAGCTTCGGTGGGGGACACACTGGGACCTGTCACAGTGCACTCAGGTGACAAGCAGCTTAAGTGGGGGGCACTCTGAGGCCCCTCTATGAGAGCAGGGGCGGTATCTCACAGAGGACACGCACAGTGCACACAGGGACAGGCAGCTTCAGTGGGGTGCACACTGGGGCCCCTCTGTAAGGGGAGGGACGGTGTCTCGCAGAGGAAACACAGTGCACAGTGGTGAGAGACAGCTTCAGCGGGGTGCACACTGGGACCTGTCTGTGAGAGCGTGAATTTTGCCTCGCATAGGACACGCTCAGTGCACACAGGGAAAGGAAGCTTCAGTGGGGTGCACATTGGGGCCGCTTTGTGAGAGCAGGGTCGGTGTCTCGTAGAGGCATGCACAGTGCACACAGGTGAGAGGCAGCTTCAGTGGGGTGCACACTGGTACCTCTCTGTGAGGGCAGGGACGGTGTCTTGCAGAGGACACACACAGGGACAGGCAGCTTCAGTGGGGTGCACACTGGGGCCCCTCTGTGAGTGGAGGATTGCATCTCGCAGGAGACATGCAAAGGCAGTGCACACAGGGACAGGGAGCTTCAGTGGGGTGCACACTGGGAGCTCGGCAGTAAGTCAGAAGGAAGCACCTCCATGCACTTTGTAGGGAGGCCCCCTCAAGTTTCGTTACACCACTGTGGATAAGAATAGGGCTAGGGATAGGAATAGGATATGGGTAGGGCTAGGGATAGGAATAAGGATAGAAATAGGAATAGGGCTGGGGACAGGGATTTGGATAGGGATAGAGCTGCTTGAATCTAACTGGATAAGAGGCAAGCAACTTGAGTAAATGGCAAAGCTACAAAAGTAGAAGTTTAGGTCGTTTCGTTTTCTGCTTCTTATTGTCTTTTTCATAAAAAGGGGATCTGGGACACTAAAAGAGCATGTAACCTTATGGGTGATTTAGTGTTTGACATGTATCTGCACCTATTTTTATTTAGCGAACTTCTTCTTTGTACCCACGACCTTGCAGAAAAAACACTGAATATTCATATTTTATTGATATGCCTTAGCCACATAATTGCTGTTGGTACCCCTATAGTCACACGCATCCAGACGTTTTTAAGACTCCAAAATAAAATGATCTAAATACAAACAATAAGCGTAGGCACACCCCCCCCCCCCCTCACTACCTGGAACGCACAGGATACTTAGAAAGGAACTCATTCACTCAAAAACTTTTTGAATGACATATCTCACCTGGAGACATTAGGGTTGGCTCGAATCCGTGTGTGGCAAAGAATGTTTGGTAACCTGTCGGGCACCAGTACCCGGATCTGGTCCACAGCACTGCAGAGCTTGAGGTATCCCAGGTACAGACCAGGTGAAAGGGCCTGGCTGCTCCTTTTGTGATAGGCCAACTTATCCTGACAAGAAACAGAGAATAACAAGTTAACAACGTGTCATGGTCCCTGTCTGATACTTTTTAGACAACCTCTGAGTCCTGAATGGAAATGTAGCCAATATATACATACATACAGCTGCTCGATTATTTTAACTCCTTCGAATCTCATGACGAGCTCAGCTCGTCATGAGCCACGGTGATCGTGTGCTCATGACGTGCTGAGCTCGTCATGACCTTTAGAACGCTCGCACGCTGGGCTAATTCCACTGCAGTGCGAACGTTCTAAAGAAAAGGGTGTGGTCATGATGAGCTCAGCTGGCTCATGACGAGCTGACCTCGTCATGAGCACAGGGGCGCTGTGCGCCCCCCCCCCCTCCCCCGTCCCCCAGCACAGCATGGGAATTTGCCCAGCTGCGAAGGGGTTAAATTAGGCCTCAGCAGAAACTGTGCCACCCAGACTTGGGCCTCCTGGGAAATGTACACAACAGTGCCATCAAGTCTGCAACAATGTTATTGTTTTGACTGCAGACTCAGTTTATATTTGAGCTTTTCCACAGGACTACACAGCGAGAGCCAGCAAGACTCTGGCAGTGTAAAATGTATATCAGTTTACCATGAACAACAGCTAAAAGTATCATTTTTAATCACACTGCAGGCTGCTCTCTGAAATCAGTAGTGACCATCCTTGTCAAACACTCTTCTTGATTCGAATTCTGACTGTAAATTGTCCTGAAATTGATATAAGTATGTCAGATCTTCATAAAAAGAAATATTATACCTACCAAAATATGGGGAAATGCGGATCATGCATCTGAATGATGGGATCAATTTAGGGTAAAACTCTTATAAGCGTCTATGTATTGCTCTGATAAATTATGGTCTCTGAGGTGTCAGACTTTATAGGCTGGGATAAAGTACACATCCTCCTCTTGAGCACTCATCATATGAGCCCGAGGGAAGACCATGTCTAGCCTCCTAGGGCTGCCCTAGATGGCTCTGACAGCATCATGAACTGCATGGTGCCCCCTTTGTCACCTTCAACAGGGGTGGCCACAAAGTGCAAATATACACTTTTGGAGATCCCTTAAAGGAATATGGGTTTATTTAGAGACTCGCAATGGGAACATTTTCAACAATAAAGAGCTGCACACACCGCAAAAATATTTGTCATTAACACCAGCAAACATAAGAACATTTTCTGGGGAGAGAGTACACAACCAGAAACCCCATTTCTGCCGTTGAGACCCCATTTTCCACTTGGAACCACTAAGGGGTTCAGTCAGAGGTCAAGTATCTTACCAGACGGTACCCTCACTACAACCCTTCCAGGACGCTACGATCCTCTAATGACAATCTGATAAAACTAGCCAAATTCAACCTCAAAACCAAAGGTGGGAAAACCCTGACCTATCTGTCCTCCAGAGCCTGGAACTCCATGCCCCAAAATCTCAGGTCCCAGACTAAAGAAATCCAGTTGAGGAAGCAACTAAAAACCTGGATTTTCAATCTCCCAGACGAATATGTCATGGCCGCCATCTAATTCTGCTTCTGTAATTGTATGCATACTATCTAACCAGCGCCAGGATGTTCCTTCCGGAGCGATAGTTGCGCTCTACAAATACAAAATACAAATACAAATACAAATACAGAGGTGGATGAAACAGGACTTCTACCGTAAATCGGCAGATGGCCCTTTCTGTTCACCTTGTGGGTCCCAGGCAGCATTGAGCCAGTTGAGGGGATGAGCTCAGGGGGCTCTACTGTCAGAATAACTGAGACAGCTGCCCATCAACGTCGGGCCTCTTTCAAAACAGCGCCATGACGCCTTTGACTTAAAGGGCAGTCGCTGATAAAAAAATACCCCAAAAAATGTTTTCATTGGGGGGCATAATTCAAAAAATGTCAAGATCCCACTGCCGGTATTATGCCACAGCGTGATCTTGAAATTTTTTAAAGGACAAGTGAAAAACTCCAAGGGTGGACAAGAACCCTACTTACCTCCCCTCCGCGGATCCCCATGACCACCATAGTAAGGGAATACTTCGGAGGTAAAACCCAGCACAATCTGAAGTTGTGAAATTGCTTTTGCTGCGTGATACAGAGTCAAATGCTAAATGTGGGTTTTTATTTTTAGGTAAACATGCCGAACTAGTAAGTTAATTGGTGGGGGCCAAAAATAGATACATGGATTAGGTCATCACTCATGCCCAAGGCCACTGGAACTCTGTAATTCCGTGGCCACAACATTTTCTGCATAGTTACGGATTTGGCAAAAATGTCATATAATCCATCATCTGATACATAGTGTGCAAATTTTACCCCCCAAAAATGTTTTTATCGCAAATGAATCAAAGGTTAGTAAAAACATGATGATACATTTCCCCATACATTGGAAAGTCCTTTGCCTCTCCGGATGCATAATACCAGCGGCCCTGCTCATGCCCAAACATGAGCACAGTCACTGTAACAAATGTCTGTATGGGGGAATCAGGTAACTCCAGGTGCCCCAATATAGCCATTTAAGTCAAGTTAGTCATGGGTGTCAATAAATCATAGCACAATGTCATACTAAGGACAGCATAAGTGACATCTAATTTCACTGTGCTCAGACACCACATAGCAAGGTCCCATGGTCATCAAAAAATCTTTAAAAATAGTAGTAAGTCTTTCTATCAGAAAGTTTCCACCTGTGCTGAAGGTTGTCTTGGAACAGCACTTTCAATTTCCTATATATGTGACCAGGAATAGGTGATAACTCCTGACGCACAGAATGAAGACATTGCTCTTATTGAACGCTCCCTCCACCATCACCTCTGTACATTAAGTAAATAAGCGTCTACCCACGTGGAGCGTCATCAATAAGACATCCAAGGCATTGGGCTCCTCGGGCGATGAAACCGATTTCCGACTACTCTGAAGCTTAGACAAAGGTGTCCAACGAACGTTTTCTGGTGTTTGACTTAGCGTCACCTCCTTCAGGGTTACGACCAAGATGTTGCCTTGCTTGTCCTTGATGGGCTCAAAGTACACCTGCCCCAAGTCCTGGATTCCCAGCAAAGCCTGAAGACATGGAGAAAGGATAGAGTAAAACAGACTGTTCCTAGAAGAGGAAAGGTGTAGAGGTAATTCTATAAATAACTTACGGGGTCTCAGCCATGCAAGTATCTGATCCCATTATTATCACACATTTGTGAGCCAGTGGAAGTGCTGTGTATTCCATGGGGTGATAGAAATAATGGAGCTATAAGTCAGACAATTAACAATAGCTTACTTTATCTGCCTGATTAAACAAGAACTAATATCAAGAGTGAGCACATGTGCAGGGCTAGCTTTAGCGCAGGGGGCTCCGGTGAAACAATCACTTTTGGCGTCCCACATCCCATGACCGTCTTCTCTGATTCTCTCCCTACCACCTGCAAAAGTGCCCCTTATCTCTCCTACCATAAGATATTGCTAGACACAGTGCCCTCCTGAGGTCACAACGCGCCACTCCACAGGTCAGCGCCCAATGCAGCCTCACAAGTCGCGCTGCCTTAAACCCGGCCCTGCACATATGTACAGTATCAATTAGGTATACATAATTTCACCTTAATGGAAAATAATGCTAGTTGAAAGATATTTCATACTATTGTAAATTGTGTTGGTTTTTGGTTAAATCATAGAAACAAACGGGGAGTGCTTGCGTACAGTAAATGGAAGATGACCAAGAAAACCAAGGATAGTAACATACAAAAAAATATAATATTTTCGGAAGCAGCTATTCCTACCAGACAAAAACAAGCGTAATAATAAGGAAGAAGAAGGTGAAGAAACCAGTGAAATATTTTGTTTAATGAAATCCTAGTTGGCGATCAAAGTAATAATGGTTTTCTTTGAGCTAACGCGCCATGTATTGGAATCCCGATCATTTCAAAGCTGTGTAGTTTATACTTACGTACACCGGCTATTCCAATGAGATGCTGTATAATTTTAATTTTGTTATCCATATAGAAACATCTGAAAATTTACAGTGAGTACCAATCACCTCTTCTAAAGCAATATGTCGATGTCATTTTAAGCTGATATGTTCATAGTTTTTACATGAAAATGTGATGATGGTGTCCCAAGCCCCGGTCTAATGATTACAAATTATAAAGCGAAGAAGCCACTTAAGAATGAAACCACACTCATCTGTGAATTTGTGACCCAGACAATGTTATGCTTCACTCCAGACCTCTATGAATTACCAGCCACACATAAACTGTAGAGTTCTTTCACCTGCATCTGGGAGATCGCCAAAAGCATCTTGAACCGCGTCTGAAGAATGCAAGAACAGGATGACTGCGACACAGTGACACACTGCCGCAACCACAGGATATCTTCCCACATGCAGGAAACCTGGAAGATATGATGTAAGCTCTGTTATCAGATGTGTCCAAATTACTGACATCCAGCAAATTACATGCTTTAATATTTCAATAAATTCCATTCATAACATCATCAAGAACATATCTGCTAATCATTGAACTAATCACTTGCAAGAAAAGCCGACTGCACGTGGCAGCAACAGCCTGCATTTCCTTTAATGGCATGTCCGTTCCAGGCTGCAAGCCCATCGTCAGTGACTGGCGAGCCCTACAATACTGTAATAACAAGCAATGTGTTTCGTTGCAGACTTGAAATTGAGTGGCTATCTGAAGTGGGTTGTAGCATAGACCCCAGCTTCTCTACTGCTCCTTGGACTTTCTGTTGAGACTGTTGATTTTGTTGCCAAATGTGGTTCTGGGTATTTGCATTGAGTATATTCTCCTACTGGTAACTACAGTAAATCTAGCAAGTGTTTCGATGTATCGAATTAGATGTAGAGTCAATCGACACAAGAACCACAATTAGCAATATCATGAAGAAGAAAGAAAAAAGATTTTTGTTGGAGGTGAAAAGATAGTCGTTGCACAGCATAGCAGCAGATGTCTCCTACTCCGCCCTTAGACAATCTGCTGCTGGAAATTGACCTACGTAAATAGGCATGCGCAGTATAAGCACTTGTAAGGCTCCTAGGTTCCACATATAGATCACAATGATGACATTACAGGTTCAGTGCCCAGTATACAATATATTTCAAGGTTTGATCACAAATTGGAAGATAATCTCAAGAAGGACAAGATGAACAATTGTCATTTATTACAGAAGGTTACTTACATCATACCCAGTGACAACAAAGAGAAATTTTTATTAATTGGTATAAACAAACAGACAGCATGCAATACTGTTCTTGCTGTTCCTATCAAAACAAATCTGTATTTAGGAAACATACGCTAAAAAGTACTGGCACTTCCAAACTGAAACTATTACAACTTACATATGAGGCTACTATATGCTTCAGTCATGGTCGGGGATAGGGCTGCCTTTGAAACTGTATTAGTTTTGTGGGAGGTTTCCATTAGCAAAGGTGAAAGGGTTTTTTATAAAAACAGAATGGGAAGCCACCTGGGTACTGGCCCTTTAATAGTTTAAGGCTCTTTATTGCTCTTAAGATCTCCTCTTTGGACCTCCTCTTCAGACAAGGGTCGTTCAAGTTCAACCATATCTTTCATATAGATTTCTGAAATTGAAATGCAAAAAAGTTAAGCTTCCCTATCTAATTCTTCGGTGGTCTATGCCTTGTATAGGTCGGTGTAATACCTATAGAAACATGTTATTTTGACTTCCTCTGTAATAAAAATGCCTGCTCTTTTGCTCTCAAGATGGTATTAGGCCTTCAGATGATTATGGACATAATGAGTTCTGTCTGGCATGCTGTAACAACGAGGTCATGTGTGTGGCCTCTATTCCGATAACCTCCAGGGTATTTTCCTTAAAAGTGGTGTTCACTCACAGGAATTCTAACCTGGAGTGTGGAGATAGTCTCAAACTGGCACTGGAAGCAGATGGTACTGGTCAATCTCCCCTATGTAGTAGGCATTTAATCACCAGAAGCTGATACAGCTGTGCACAAGTGAAACGAGGTTCTGAGCAATGGGATTAGTTGGTGGAAAGTAGGTGCCTGAATCATTATGCTTCCAACATTTGTGGTATGCGCACAATGACTACCGATACTGTGACCATGGCATTTTCCAAACTGGTACACGTATTATATTCAACCGTGCCGGCAAAGGTAAATCAAGAAGCTTTCGTCTACAGTGCTTTTCTTTATGGTCTCCATTAAATAGTCGGGCATCGCCCACAAATTTAGAGATACAAACTTGTTATAAGCGTTGACAAGAAACAAGTGTTTCATTTCTGCATTTCATAATTCAACTGCGGTTGTTACCTCTATAAATGCTCCTTGAGTATAGTATCTAGGGGTCTCGGATCTTCATAAACATTCTGTCCAGATGGTGGTCTTTCTTGTAGATTTATCCCAGCAGAGACCAAAACATTGTTGGCTTAACCCATTTTTCCTTTAGTTTTTGTTAGGAATAAATTCAGAAGACTTCGTTCCTATGTGTAGGACAGTCCCCATTTTGTTGATGTATGGGAAACAGGCCTTTAAGTACTGATGAATAGTGTCAGTGTTAAGTATTTTTTGCTTCTGTCATCAATATCTTTCTTTTTTTAATCTTTATTTTCAATGGAGCATAGTTCGTCAATCTTCCTTCGTCATTGTAAGGAAGAATTCTCTCTTTCTTCAAAACATTACATACAGTGCATATATACTTCTAAATTCATAAAACCAGGAGATATATAAACATACCATACAAAGTGCATATAAACAAATGAAGTGCTTACAAAGTTAATTCCAGGTAGTAAAGTGCTTACGATCAACTTATCTATAAATCTTTTTAAACCACCCGATGAAATTCAACTTCAATTCTTCCATATTCTATAGAGCTTCACTACTGAGCCAAACACTCTTTTTTCATAAATAGTTTCCGACCTAAATACTCTTTGCATTTTAATTAACCATTGGGAAATTGTCGGTATTGTCTCGGATTTCCAATTGGCAAGAATGAATGATCTTGCTACAAAGATGGCGAAAAAGATAAATTAACACTGGCAAGTAGTGAGTTCATCCCGTATTTCCACTCTGCCAAAAAGGGTGACTGAAGCATCGGGGAAGAGATCAAGTGACAGACTACTTCCAATTTCGGCAAAGACATTCTGCCAGAAATTCATTAAGTGGGTACATTTGAATACCACATGCATCCAGTCCCCAACTTCCTGTCTACATATGAAGCACCTAGGATCTACAGCCATATAGATTTTATGGAGTTTGGCCGGAGTAGAGGAAATCAGCCATTTACTAAAAAATGCCATCCTCCTGAGATTGGCAGCTATTACGTCCTATAACTAATTGTATTAAATTCTTGCCATTGTTGGAGATTAGGGCGGGTGACAGTAGATGTAAACATTCTCTCTAAATGATCTAAAACTATTTGCATATTTTCTACAGATTTAAATAACCTATACCAATTTCCCAGCCCTTTAGTTCTAAGTATTAGTTGAGCTTTCTGAAGTCGAGAACCATCACAGTTCCCTAAACTCATTAAGCCTGAGCAGAATTTCTTAATCTGGATATAGCTGAAGAGGAGAGGGACATTATAATTTCCTGCCAAGATGAGAAATTCTCACTTTAAAAAAAGTATTTTATTTTATGGTACCCAAGTTTAGCCCACTGACCACGAATCTGAATAGACCACTGAAGCCCCAGAGGTATGCATTCTACTATACTCAGTTGAGGATGCAGCCATGGTATTCTGTGAGCTCACCAGACCTCTTGAAAATGAGATGTTATAACTCTGGGGAACTTATAACGCAAATGTTTTGGTAATTTGGGGATTTGTAAGAAAGGAGCAAGACCAATATCAGATTCCTTAAGCATCAGAGTCAAAACATTTTTTGCAGATAACATATGCTCTGAATTATTATAATTCAGCAAATTAATAAGTGAAGCTTGATAATACAAGCAAAAATGAGTCAGAGCAAGACCTCCATCTTCCGCATTTAATTGTAGCGTTTTAAGTTTTAGTCTAGGTTATTTTGCTTGCCATGTCTTATTTCTGAATCTATCTGGTCAAAGAAAGACTAGAGCACCTTAACCATGATGTTAGAGAATAGAAATAAGAACAAAGGGAGAATATTCATTTTAACAAGAGCCACTCATCCAATAACTGTCAAAGGGAGATCCCTCCATTGCTTAACAAGTTTATGCATCTTATTAAGTGTAGGCAAAAAATTGAGCAGAAATATATCCTCCAAATGAGAGGTTGTACAACATCCTTAAATAGCTTATGGAATGAGTCGTTGAATAATGTCCCTGCATTGAGACGGGTAATATATTGGAGGAACAGTTAAACAATAGTTCCTCTAACTTTGCATGATTAATATTGTACCATATTGTACCTTCCAATTGCCGTAAATTTGCTTATTTTAAAGACATTTCTTGATATGTTGTTTTCATCAGCGACGAAATACAGGACCATATTGTCCGCGTACAGCTTGAGTTTGCAGATCCAAGGACTGAAGCTAAAATAGTATGGTACTGCCTGATGGCACAAACCAAGGGTTCAATAAACAGGGAAAAAAGTGTTGGAGACGTATCCCCCAACTAAAATATAGTGCCAGCTATATTCCAATCGACAATTACAGAAGCCTGGGCTTCATAGTATAAATTCTTCACCACTTGACAGATTTTAGATGGAATCGCAGATTTATTCATAATAGCAAAGAAAACATTCCATTGTACTCTGTCAAATGCTTTTTCGGCATCTAACATCATTATTGCTGCTTTAATGTTTTAGTGCTAAAATAGTCAATTGATTGAAATAGGTAGCGAGTATTAGAAGCCAAGAGCCTACCTTGCACAAAGCCATTTTGATCCCGATGTATAAGGGAGGGGGTCAATTGTGCTAGCCGGTTTGCATGAATATTTTTTAAAGATCTTGTAATCGACACTCAACAGGCTTATTGGTCGATACAAATTTACTTCTTCCTCAGATTTCCCCTTTTTGACAAAACTGATTACTACAGTTTGAGTAAAGGTAACTAGCATTACTTCTCCTTTTAGTATTCCATTAAATAATAATCTCAAAAATGCGTTCAGTTGGGGGAGGAAAGTCTTAAAGACCACGGTTGGAAACCCATCTATCCCACAAGCTTTAGCAGAAGGTGATGTATTCACCACCTGTCTAACTTCTTCAGATGTAATATCGGCAACTAGGGATTCTCTCTATTCTATAGATAATGTGGGACAATCGATCCCATTGAGCCAACTTATGGCTTCCTCTGAAGAAGTGCTATGGGATTCATAATAGAGCTCCCTGTAATGATTACAAAAATGGCAGCAATTTCAGAGGGGTGAAATGTGGGTCTCATAGTGACCGGATCATTTAGAAAAAAATACAATTAGCATTGGCCCTACTCTTAACTGACCAAGCCAAGTACCTACTGATATTATCATTTTCTTCAAATCTTTTTTGCAAGGCTGAGTCATGGGCTTCAATCTCTTTGGAAATAAAGTCTTGAAATTATATTTTGCTTGACGGAGCTTGTTTACCTTCCTGGGAAGGTAGGGCTAGATAGCTTGCCATAGCTATAGAGAGTTCATTTTCCAACTGTAATCTCTCATTGTTCTGTTTTTTCCTCTTATAAGCTTTATAGGTGATTACTTACCCTCTAAAGAAGGCTTTAAGAGCTCCCTATACTGCAACATCTGAAGCTGTATTCATATTAAGTTTCAAAGATTCTTGTAATGCCAGACATATATGGGCAACCCACTGCTCATCCACTGGTAGAGACTTGTCAAATACCCATCTGTACCAAGTTGGGGCTTGTGTTCAAACTTCACATTTTACCAAAGTTACCGGTGGTCCGAGAAGGGGTTTTCAATCATCTCAGACCAGTACTTAAAAGAGCGTGGGAGATGAGAAAAAAGTCAATCCAGGAGGAAGAGTGAAATCTCCTTGAGTGACATGTATACATCCTCTCACTTGGAAACTCGTCCTGTCAAAGTCTTCTCGAGTTTTGTCTGGGTTTTTTGTGCCTGTGAGGAGTCCTTAGCCGGGTCAAACAGTAAGTTAAAATCACCACAGAGCTAATGAAACCCAGTTTGACTTGTAGCAAAATCAGACAGAGCATGCAATGCTTCAGAAGAGTCCTCAATAGGAACATAGTAGCTTACAAAATTAAGAAGTTATTCAGACATCCTCATCTGCACCCAGAGCCATCTTGCACTATGGTCTCTTAGCACTATTGTGACTTTACAGTGTAAGTTTTTAGCTACCAAGATTGCTACCCCCCTAATAGCTGCATCCAAAGAAGCATAAAATTCATCTTGAATAAAGCCAGTCATTTTGTCCATTAACGATCCCTCCTTATAGTGTGTCTCTTGAAGAAAAATTATATTAGCTTGTGGGGCCTTAAACCACGCCAACATAGATCGTTGCTCCACTCTATTATTAAAGCTTTTTACATTACACAATACTACCTTTAGTAATCTGGAAGACATTTTTGTAAGAAGACAGAGACTAAGTAAGCTATTTTACTCCATTAGGTTACCACACCTCTGCTACTTTTTGCTTTTCCCCCTCCCCTTCCCTGGTGACCCAATCCCCCCTTCCACCTCACATCTCCCAGTGACCCCTCATCCCCCATTCTGTGGACCCCTTAACTCAAGATCATCCCCCACTGAGGGTACCCTGGGTGGTCCCACCTCTAACCCCAGTGACCCTAGTCCCTTCCCTTCCTTCCAAACTGTGCTCTTACCCCTCCCACCCTCCCCTGTATTGGGGTGCTGTGACATGGCACCCAAGGTGGTGTTGGTGAGCTGGTGGCTTAACATAGCTAATCCCTGTGCCTCAAGCTCTTGTATATCCGACCACTCCTATTCTGAAAGAGGGAGGAAGGTGTTGCCCTACCCCCCCCCCCCTTGATGTTGTAGGGACTGAGGAAACTCTTGTGATATCTCAACTGACTGGAAAATATGAACCTTCCCCTTATGGAGGGCCTTCCATTTAAATTGCTGGACAATGCCAGCTGGGACCCCAAGGCATAGAAAGGAATCAGCCATGGCTCCAAATTCCCTTCTGCGTCTTGCGGAAAGAGAAGACATGTCAGAAAAAAATTTGAAATCAAAATTATCATTAATTTGGTGAATTTTATCACAAATGGCACATGCCAGAATTTGTTCAGTAGTTCGAATGTCCCCAAAGTTCAAAATGATCGTTCTTGGGTATTTAGCGTTAGGGTACTTAACAGCTGGCACGTGTTAAGACCTTGAGATGGTGAGGTCAGTCTTCTGTACTGTTGCTTCAGGCCATACATACTTAGAAATAAGGTCCGAAAATACTCCCACAAACCATTTGACCATTTTCGCAGCCCTCAGGGATCCCACTTATGCGTAAGGTGCATCTTCATGATCGATTTTCTGCATCGTCTACCTTAATTTGTAAACTGGCCAGCTCAGATTGTAGTTTCGTTATTTGGCCAGTCTATAGAGGCACACTATCTTCTAGATCATATATGTGTTGTTCTGCTTCTGCAACCCGGATTGAAAGTTGCTAGATATGAGATTGAATTGATGATAACTGTGATCCAGTTCTCTTTTTTGCTTCCTCCTGTGAGAGTTTCATATTGTTTTAACTCTGTCAAAATTTGAAATAATAAAGTTTGTGTGGAATCTTCTGATCCTCCCATATTTTTAGTAGTCAAAGGTACTGGAGTAGTCTGTGGAGTGAGCACCTTTGCGGGCATAGCCATAAATAGTGTTTCGGCTGTGGCCTCCACAGAAGTGGTGAATAAGGAAGTGCCCACAATTAACCTTGCCAAAGTCTCACCAGATGAGCACTTGTCATGAGTGTCAAAACTTGCATTGGACTTCGATATCATATAATTTGTTGATTTGTTCTGGCTCATTATGTTGAGTCCTGAAAACAACGAGTAGGCTCCATGCTGCATATTAGCTGTGGGCCCTTTGCTGTCATTGACTGAAAGAGCATCAAGGGATTTGCTTCTGGGCCCAAAAAAGAGACATGATTAAGAGGGGATTCAGTAGTGCTATTCGAGTCGTTAGGGTCCTTCACTGGCAGTGGGCCCAACATAGCGCTTGAATCTTTAGGCCCTGCTGAACATCTGGCTTTCCAAGCCCTGACTGTCCAGATGCCTGAAACCACTAAAAATTCTGGATTCCATCTCTTTAGAGGAGGTGGTTCTTTGTCAATTTTTTGACCCCCGTGTGGAGTTTGCCACAAGTCGGGGTTTGACAACAGTATCTCGGGAGATCATTTTCATGATCCTAATTTCGTGGCTTGTAAAAATGTGGCTTGAGGGGAGGACACAAGCCGCACCTAAACCTAGTTAGGCTGCTTCCGCACCCACCCCTCACCACCTCTCTGAAGGGGCGACCTACTGCCTCCCTCCAGTATCTAAACCTTGAGTCGAAAGTTCTGATTATATGGGTAGTCCATGACAAATATTGTAAAAAATGCAGATGCAAGAACGGATGTCTCTTTTGATTAAAAAGGAGCTGATATGTACTTTTGGCAGCATATACCCTAAAGTCTCAAATTCTCCAGGTGCTCGTGGCTTGTACTATTTTCAGCTTGCCTTCTCAGCCCTCCCTGGCTCAAAATACCGTCTGACGCTGCTGCCCCACCTCCGTTCATCATTTTCGCCTGCCCCATCACATTAAGGCTAGCCACATCCAAACTATTAGAGGCTGTCTGCACTGCCTCACTCAGAGACTCCATGAGCCCCCCTCTGGGAGCGGACTTTCCCCACAGTTGCGGCCACTCGAAACCGGCTGGACCTTTTTTCACTTGTGCCGCCTGAGCCATTTGCCATCCATGCCGTCAATCAGGAGCACATCGTATCAGCTCCGCACTACGCCGGCCACTCAGCCTGTCCCACCTTCAGCCATGGAACATGACAGGGGTGCCCACCGCCTTCCCCATCATCAATACCCTTGAATAACCCCCACCGCCATCTGCTTATGCAATATTCATATTTCAAAATATAATATAATTGATCCAAGCAATAGACCCAGTTGTTCTTGATGTATTCTTTATCCCTGTATGCTGTCTAGTGTATATTTTTCATTCATTGATGTTAGTAAGAGACATCAAAAAGTATGTGTCAAGTTTATTTGAACATACAGTTCCATATACCTCTTGGTGGCAACATTACCCGACACTGAATCACTATGAGTCACCTATAGCCCATATCATCTAGCCATTTTTTACTTATGCCACAACTTACGTTTTGTTTACTGTGGCAGATATGACCTAATTTAGGTATCACACTAATATGAAGGGTCGAATGACTCTGATTCGTATTTTATCTGCAGCCTCATTGAGATACCTTTCAAGCCCTGCATTTGGTACATATAGTGAGGCTACGCAAAGTACGACCCCTTAAAGCATGCCTTTAAGTACGACCCATCGCTCCTCCTTGTTAGTATGGCTTTCTGGAACTTCATATCCTGATTGCTAAGAGAGAAGTGTTCCCAACTCCACCACTTTTCGTAATATTGAGGAACCGTGAAAAGCAATTCTGGAAAGCATCTGGATTTCAATCTGTCCATATGCTTCCGAAACGCGGACCTCTTCTAAGAGACAAAAATATGATCAAACATTATAAAGAATGTTAAAACCTTTTCATTGTATAAGGTTATTTTACTCATCTAGGCATTTAGAATTGCTATTCCATCTAACACATAATGCTATGGGTTATCACTGTTGCTATGTCCCCATCATTAGATGCATTAATTTAATGTGGATTATTTAGCATAAAGGCTCATTTAACCCCCTGACCCTCCTTTCTGAGAACCTCCTACAAGAAAAATTGAACTAAAAAGACAATACGAGCAAATACTTGAGCTAGCCTTGACTTCTCTTTTACCCTTTATTGCTCCCCTTTGTACTATTGTGATCTTTAAAAGATCCTAAACTCTGTTCCCTTATCTCCACCCCATGGGTCCATTTAGACTATTAGATAAAGCAAGAATGATATTAAAGTGTGGATCAATGTCGGTCAAATAAAAAAACTCAAATCATTTATTGCCTGGCACAGGCACTACTCCTCTGTCTCTTCACCCTTAAAACTCTGCCCCCCCCCAGAGAGCCCCACCCCAACCAAACATTATCTCTCTGTGAATGTGTCAATATCTCCGAGGTCCACCTATCCTAAACGCCCTTACCAAAGCATAGTCATCCTTCACTGCTAGAGTCTGACAGGTTATCTATTTTGTGTTGTGATGCTGATTCTCTGTATCAGTTTGTGTCTCTTCTTCCTGCCAAACATTCCTCCCTTTTCAGGGTATTGGATCACCGCCCTCGCCTCATATTCTGCCGTTTTGCATTTCTGCTGGTAGGGTCTAGGATCATTTCCTTTCACAGATCGATCCACCTGTGCCTCTTGGCCTCTATGTTTATGTAAGCAGTTTTTTAGACTGCTGTTATTCTTTTCACATGAAGTAGTTCTACATGATGCCACTTTTGCATTTCACATTCTGGAACCTCAGGAAGAAAATTAGCATTTGTCAGACCTTCCCATTCTGTATTGTACTTGAATGATACGTCGATTTCTGTGCATGCTTGAATCATGATCCGTCATGCCTCTTCATAGTGATGGATGTAAACCAAAATGTTTGATGGGAGACCACTCTTGTTGAACCATATTGCTATCTGATGTGCTGTATTTATTTTGAATTTTGGGAAGGACATCTGTCTCATAGATTGCATCAGAGAGTTCCTGTACATATTTCTTGATGTCTTTACCTTCTTCTACCGAAGCGACACACCTGAATTAGACAACATTACTATGTGATCTATGTTTAAAATCCTCATGTTTTTCTTGTAGTACCATGCTTTGTTCTTCCACGACCAGAATGTGAGCCCTAAACTGCTCCTGCTCCAGGGTGGTCTAATATATGGTTTTCGCAAACATCTACACAGTGACTTTTTCCAAATTCATTCACATGTTTGCTTATCTCATTTAGGTTTTGTTCAGTTCCTCTCACCTAGAGCCAATCTCTGCTTTAACATCAAGGACAATCTGTTGCATGAAGCTGTTTGCAAACACGTCAGACACAGTAGATAAAGAGTGCTTGGTCATTTGCGTCATGCCTCATCTTTCAGGGTGTTGTATCGTTCCTTTTTTCTTCTTCGCATTACCTTGGCCTAGTAGTTCTCTTACAGTAAACTCGTTTACTTCTAGACCCTGCCACTGATGCTAGACTGTGGCTGCCCAATCTGCGACAAGAAAGCTTGACTCCAATCTAGGTAGTGCTACTGCTTCTTTTCCATGAGTTGTGACTCTTGTAGGCTGTTCTCCAGGTGGTCTTCAGGAGGGTCGCTCATGAACATGCTCCTGCAGTAATGCTGGTTAGTACTGTAACCAGCAACTGGTTAATGTACTCAAGACTTACATTTTCTTGACTGTTTCGCTATATCCCACCTTAGTCACAAAGATTCTCTCTGTCTTCTACAGCATCATGGGCAGACCATACGTTTGAGTGTGTTGTCATGTCTGATCAGGGTGGCTTTCTGCCCGTGCTGTCTTAAGATTTAAAGTGTGGCCTATTGAGCACTAGGGCCTGGGCTCTACCCTATACAAACAGTGTCCTTCCTTGTTAGGTCCTTTTGCTCCGCTGTCCCCTGCACAAGTCTCCACCCTTCCCTACGCTTGCTCTCAGTATTTGACAGATGCTGCATTTGTGCCTCATTGGTAGTTTGCTTTTATGTGTGGTATGAGTGTCCACTCACAGAGACTGCCCCCTTCAATGTTCTAACTGTCTCAGCTTTCCCCTTATCCTCCTGCAGCAGGGATCCTCATGAACCAGGTTCCCACCCAGGCTCATTACGGGTCTTTGGGTTCCTCCCTTTCAACTCTTCTAGTCCACTTTGCCAGCCACAATGTAGCTACAATACAGTGCTCCCAGCTGCCTCGTGTGTATGTGCTTCTTTAGGTCCTGGAGAGCCTCTTCAAGTTCTTCTGAATATGCATTCTTTTCCTCACCTCTCCCTAGCACAGGTGCAGAACTTTGCTGCCTAGCGACACACACACACCTTTGCGCCATAACACAAGGGGGTGTGTGTATTTCTACTATAGGCCGTTCCAGTGCAAAATACTATGCTTAGGTTATATTTAAAAAGTTCCTATTTTGTTTGTGTGCTGTACAGTGCAACACACATGCAAAGTCGGAAAAGAAAGGCGAAAATAAAACATTTCTCCTTTAACGCCTGCTTTCAAGGGGTGTTCATTTTTTATGCAAAACCCTGTCTCAAATATTTGGTAGATAGGGTTTGCATCAAAAAGAATGGGTGGTTGCAACAGAACGCCACTGTACCAATGTAGCACTGTTTTGTGGTATGTTTAAGTACTTTCCAGTGCAAAATACATTTTGAGCTGGGAAGTAAATAACAAAAGAAACATTTTGTGCTCATTTGTGTACTTTTGTGATGCAAATACAGCACAAAATGCTTGTAAATGGCCACAGAAGCCTGAAGTAGATGTGGAGGGGCAATACTGTACTGGACGACACAATATACATTACATAGGTTTACAGAATAATTACGGATATACACATGAACAGATACGAACACAAGTTGACAAGGTAATTTGCACACCATCACACAATATTTGTCAAGTAATAACGCTGGGATTAGAAACCAGGACTCCTTGCTTCAAGGTGAGCTACTTTAATGCAGGGTTTACACTTTTGGCCATACGTGCCCGTCCATTTTACTTTTGAATATAAACTTACCTTGTAACAGAAGAACAAGGCTTCAGATTTGGAAGGAGAAACTAGTGGGCATCCTGCTGAGAGGAGCTGCATGTCTGGTAAAAAATGGGTTGGAAGAGCTGCTTTATTATGTATGCTCAACAGGAATCCTGAAGTATCTGGTGGTGCAAAAATGAAGAATTGCTGGAGTGTGTCGGATAACTGACGCAACTCGAGCAATGTGTCATTACACATAGGCATGTTGCAGGGATTCTGCGGAGTCACAGAACTATGCTTGGGACCATAGAACCTTAGTAGGCAGAGACTGAGTCATTCTACAACCTTAGTACCTATGAGCCCAGGACTGACTAGCTATAGTGTCTCACTTGCCGTCCCACTGACTCACAGGGGAACAAGTGATTAGACACCCCAGAACATAACACTCCTGACTCTCAGGAATCGCAATGACAGGACACAGCCTTTCGTTCTCACACTCGTACCTGTCCACAAAGAGATCTGACAGAGACACGCGATAAGTTTAAAATTTTTATTTCAACTATCGTGCTCTTGTGTGCTGTATACATGCCACAATAAGTAAGAAAATTAAGGGAGCTGTCATGATTGTTAGGCAGAGTAAACTAACCCCTATCCCCTTCTACAGAAGCAACTCGATTACATATCAGAAGATCTCTGGTTGTTTTCAGCGGACCCCATACCTTAGCATGCACAGATGAAAGTTCTACATCTCAGCTGTAGTTGCGATCTTTTCTCTGAAAATCTCTCTCCAAGTATATGTTTTGCATGACTGTGCATACCTTTATGACAAAGAGATGCACTGGAAAGTGACCTCAGGGCCTTCAGTATCAGCTTGAAAGCAAGAGCTAAACCACTAAGCAGGAGCTGAGGATGATGTGATGAAGGACATCCAGCAACAATCCAGACATGGTGCACACAAATCACACAGTGGAATGTAATACCACTGGTGCTGCAACCTGACCCTGACTTGTGGCCACTGCAAGGACTGGCTTACTGCTGTGCCCCCCAGGGGTCTCTGCCGACTAGACTTGCTACACCCGTGCACGGAGAGGTTTACATCATTCTTAGTCCCAAATAAATGAGAGCGGCTCTTTGTTCACCAGGAAGCCTAACCGTAGTACGGGGGAATAGTAAGATAGGTGTGTTCTCATAAAAAATGTTAAAAATGGTGAATCACTTTAAGGAAAACGTGGTTTAAATGTCGTCCTTTTCCTTTTTCCGTCCACATCCACGGTAGCCGCGACCATTTCTTTACCAGGATATAATAATAAAATTCAAGGAACGGAGGACTTATTCACGAGTGCTCTAATCAGGTGAGACTTTGTGGGTATATATATATATATAAAAATAAAGGAGGGAGACAAGTCGGACAGTTATAGATAGTAACGACAACCCCCCCCTTTTTTCTTGTGCCACAAACAGACACCAAGTGAAGGCTTATTAAGCATACACTAGTAGAGACGACCTCCATCAGGAGACTGATAAATATATCGTCCCAAGTATGATGAACGAATGCATTCGTAAAGTTGTTTTACCTTCACTTTACTTTGGCAAATAGATAAATAAATGCCAATTTCCTTACTTGTAGGTCTTGATAGAACGGCATCTACTTTTACAGATATCCAGGAACGGACCAATCAAACATATGACAATTTAAAGGTATTATTAGCTAAACCTTTGGTTAAAATAAACCCCGAAAAAAGTTTGGGATTTAAAGAGCTCAAAATTTATAGAAATTATTTGCACTTAAGCTTAATATCTAAGTGCCATCAATGAGTCTTTCTTCACAAAGAGAACTGATCACACGAGCCATAGACGGTTCTCTCTGAACATACCCTGGGTCTCATAGAGATGTATTAGAAGGAAGGATCTCTCAGTGGGTTGAGGGAATATAAGTTAAAGTCCCAACCCACAAGTAACTGAAAGAAGGATAATAAATAAATCCTCGATTTGACAGGTTGGAACTAATGCTTTTAATGTCCCATCCCCACAGGGTATAAACTATTGCTGCCAATAAGAAAAAGATTCCCAGAAAAACAATTTGGGATCACCGTGCATAAGCGCAGGTGAGGCATTATTTATAAAAGATTAAGTGATTGAGTGAATGGTGGAATGGAGTGAGTGGTCGGCCAGAAACATTTGAAAAGAAAAAGTAGGAGTGATGTCTAAGAGTATTGGCTATTTACAAAAGAAGATACATTGTTTTGTTATTTCCATCACTATATTTACATCACTGTAATATACAGAGAGTAAAACTCCTTGTTCTACAGGTATGTTTGTGACCTCATGTATAAAATTGGTTTTGGATACTGAAATAGGAATAAAAAAAATTGAAATGATTTGAACAACAGACAAATGAGTGGGTGGGCCCCACAAAATAGATTTAGGTTGTCACGGGGTACTGTTGTTTTGCAAACTGTAAAAATATAAGGAGAGTTATACCGCACATTTTAAAGTTATTTATTTCTAACTTAGGTGATGTCGTATTAAGGAGAAGTCTATAACATTGGTCCTGAAGAAGGTGGTTATAAACCGATTATACCGCCAAAACGCGTTGACGCTTTATTTAACAGTTAAATCAAGAAGGGTCAACATCAGTGAGGGCATTGGTCATTACACCCAGCCTTATGTTGTATCACAGAATTTCTTGATTAACATCTTCAAGACAGATTTAATTGTCTTTGTGTTGTTCTTCTCCAACATTTCATATTATGTACTGTATTGTTTTTAATTATGTACTATTATTCATATGTGATATAATGTCTTTTTAATGCTTTTTTAACCTTATAAATAAAACAGGTGACACTTGTTTATATATGTTTGAAATTATCACGTTTTTTTCTTTCTAAATGTTTCATGTATGAATGTGAAAGATCTTTACTTTTGATCTAAGTAGACATGTGTGGATGAAGGGTGCCTTGAAAATCAAACAACCAAAAGGGAAAACTCTGCTTTTACTTTTCATCATTCTTAGACTGGGAAACTGCTGTGGTTTTTCCCCTCCACCTCTTGCCGCGTTCCTCTCTGCTGGCAACCCTGCCTTGGTGGATCACTTTCCCCTAAACTGTCACTGACATTGACACGAGATGTCACATGTGGGACACCTACAGGACATACTTAACGTTTTGTTCATCCATCTCTTTTAACAGCGTTAGACTGCCCTCCTGCCCACATGATTTTTTGCAGACGGTGCCCTCTATAACCCAAATTATTGTGTTCTCAATATTGTATGGTATGAAATACTGGGTCTAGTGTTTGTAATGTAAATGGTTCTCATTGCTTTGTTTGCTGATATGTGGAAAACTAAAAAAATAAGAAGGTACAAAAATATGTTTAGTGCGTTGTGGCAGTTTAGCCAGTGGCGGTGGTGAGTCGTTGCTCAGCATTGCTGAAGAGGGGAAAGATAACCTCTTGAATGCCCTGCAGGTGCCTCACCTCCAGTGCAGAACTGAGGACCTCATGTGCAAAGATATTTTGTGGCTTCAAAGGCTACGATTCAGAATATCACAGGATTTGCACTTGCAAAATACCTTATTACTATTTACAAGCACCCTTTCATGAGCCAGTGAAACGTGATTCAGGGAGGAATGTATCAATAGTTTTGGACTGCAGCTGTGGTAGTAAACCACTGATCAGATACTGAAATCTCAGATGGGGTGGTATCTGGCTCATGATTTCTGATTTTGGGAATCATGAGGTCGACCTCAGGGGAGATAGCAGAGATCCAGAGGACCACTATGTACTCCACTTACTGTCTTCACAATTTATTTCCGTTCCAAAACAGCACCAATCCCCTTAAATGAACACAAGCCGCATTAAAAAATATTTTTTCCTGTGGAATGGATTGGTGGGGAAGGATGTCTACTGTTCCTTATAGCCTCCGTTCCTGCATTCACAACTAATCACAGGATGTTTTATATTCATTAGGCATGTTGTGTCCCAAACCCCTATGAATATACAATTTGCTGCATACTTAGGGGCATATTTACATGAAATTTATGAATCTGTAGAGATGCGTCCGTTTCCCTGTGCCAGTGTGCGATGCCCTTGCGCCACCATGGATGCACGTATTTACAATACGGCTCACCATAGCGCAATGATTGACAGATGCGTCAAAAATTCTGACCTATCTGTTGGCCCAAAAGTCACACATTGCTGGAGTCGTATAGCAAGCATGACACAACTCCATCAATACATGAGGAGGCCTATACTCATTGTCATCCATCCCTTATGCCTGCTTCAAGCAGGCGTGAGGTTTTGACGCAGTGGCATCCTAGAAGTTGCGCAGTGAAATGTTTGTAGATTTCACTGCGTCACTTCTACAAGACTTTCTCCTGCGTGGGAACGCCCACCCTGGATACATTATACCTGACGCAGGTATAATGTGACTCGGGGCTTTACAATTTGATGCATCTCCCTAGATGCGTCACGTTTTAAATTGGCCACGTTGTTTACGCTGCTTCTGCGTCACAAAAGTGACTCAACAGCGGCGCAAACGGGTCGCACTGTGCTTGTAAATCTGCCCCTTAATACATATGCTGCATGACAAATTACGTTCCCATTCTCAAACAAGTTGGTGAACAAATTGCACATCCCAGGCTTGCGGATGGAAATAGAACATCAGGGCTACATCACATGGTTATCAGGAAGATACAGGAGAGAGTTAGGGGCATAGCAGCCTGAACTTTGAAGTTCGAAGCAGAACAGAAGGCTAGTGATGAATGATCATAACTGATCTGCATTTGACAGCAAGAGAAGAAGCAAATCCATGTAAATGTCCTCTTGAAGGAAACTGTCAGCAGTTCAGAGAATACCATTGCTGGAGGTACTGGACAGGAAAATAGGTGAAAGTAAATCTGAGCAAGATGCAGCATTGGTTTCTTCACTTGAGTGGGGGAGCATCACCCCCTGCCTGCTTCGAGTTGTGCAGAAAAAAATAAAATCTCAATGAAACAATTTCATTGCCAGCCTGTCCCAAGCCCACAGACGTACGGGGGTCAACTGATAGAATATCGGCCCACAAAATATCCCCAAATACAAATATTGAGTTATAAATATCGACATCCTAAACTTATAGTGGTTAGTAAAAAAATATTTTAAAAAAATCAATGTAAAAAATATAGTTGTACAAAATATCGATTTTAATATATGTATAAAAATAAAATTAAATATATTAAATAATAAAATTAATTTAAAAAATGGATTTAATATACAATTTAACAAATATAACAAATACATTTAATTTACAAATTTAAAAACACGTATTAAAAATGTAATATATATTTACTTTAAAACAATTAATAAACTATTAAGTTTAATTTATTTTATAATTGTATATATGAAAATGTGCAAATAAATATATTTATACATACAGCAATACCATGAAATCTAATTAAAAACCATTATATTATAAATTAAAACATTAAACTATTTATCAACTTACATTTTCTACTTCAGTGAGTGGAACAGTAGGAAAAGTGTTGGTTAGCGGAGGGGGAAAAGTACTATTCCCACTCCAATGAGTGCAACAGTTGGGAAACTGTTGTATAGTGGTGGGGTAAAAATTACTATTCCCTCTCTAGTGAGTGCAACAGTAGGGAAGGTGTTGGATAGCGGAGCATAAAAAAAACATTATTCCCACTCCAGTGAGTGCAACAATAGGGAAAGTGTTGGATAGCGGAGGGATAAACATTATTATTCCCACTCCAGTGGGTGCAACAGTAGGGAAAGTGTTGGATAGCGGAGGGGTAAAAATGACCATTCCCACTCCAGCGAGTGCAACAGTAGGGAAAGTGTTGGATAGCAGAGGGGTAAAAATTACTATTCCCACTCCAGTGAGTGTAACAGTAGGGAAGGTGTTGGATAGCGACGGAATAAAAATTACTATTTCCACTCCAGTGAGTGCAACAGTAGGGAAAGTGTTGGATAGCAGAGGGGTAGAAATAAATATTCCCACTACAGTCAGTTCAAATGGAAAACAAACAAAATATCACCAACACAAAATGTTTTTTTTAAATGAAATACATATAAAAATATTGAAAAAAATCTAAAAAATAGAAACATATTATAATGTTAAATTGATATGGCAAATATCTAGAAATATTATATTAAATACATTGAAAAATATTTTACAAACAAATACCTATTTTAGTTAGAAATTATTTATATAATTATTAAATACATTTAATCATTGTTATTTCCTACCCTATAACACTGCACAATTCACAACACACATCTAAATTAATTAAAAAACAAATTAAAACAGATAAAAATTTATTTACTCCCGAAATGTTACCCCTATAAAAACAAAACTCACACACAAACAAAATAAAAAATCACCCTATTTACTTATCAATTGATGAATTAATATTAATGATCAACTAATTATTAATTAAACATAAATTACTTTCCACCCTCTACCCCTCTAAACCCCACAACCTACATCTAAAAATCTTTACACAATTTCCATAATTAATTTAAAAATAATAAATTAATATCAACTAACAACCACTTATCAATTAATTAAATATAAATTTCTTCCCACCCTTTACTTCCATAAACCCCACAACTGATATTTAAATTTTAATTAATTAATTAGCATTAATTAACAAATAATAATTAATTAATAATTAAAAATAAATAACTTCCCACCCTTTAACCCCTATAAACCCCACAACCTGAACCTAACAAAATGACACAATTAACATACCTAATTACCAATTAATTAATAACAATTAACAACCAATTAATAATTACTTAATAATAAAGTACTTCCTACAGTTAGCACTATAAAATCAAAATTAAATTAATATTAATACATTTTAAAAAATCACTAAATTATGATAATTAAATTACTTCCCAACCTTTACCCCTATAAAACCTACAACCCGTGCCTCAAAAAATAACACACATACCATAATTAATTACCAATTAATAAACATTAATTAATAACCAATTAATAATTAATTGATAATAAACTACTTCCCACAATTAACAATATGAAATCTAAATTAAATAAATATTACTAAATAAAAAATAATCATTCATTTATTGTGATTAAATTACTTCCCACCCTATTCCCCTATAAACCCACAACCTGCTAGGGAAGTAAAAAACGCAAAATTTAATTAAAATAACATTGATAACTACTAAAAATGTAACACATATACTAAAAAATAAAAACAATACTTATACAAAAAAATAGATCACAAATATTTAAAATACATACTAAAATACATAACACTAATTTAAAAAATCGATATTTTAAACAACTATATTTTTTGCAAACGATAATAATGACTGGTATTTTCAAAAACTATATTTCTTACCTTAAAGTGGATATTCTTGTCCACGATATTCTTGCTGTCGATATTTCTGTGTCACGATGTTTCCAACTCGATATTTGTGTAAGTTGACATTTCAAACTCAATATTCTGTCTGCATACCACATACGGGGCATGTCCTCTGCTGCCCATTGGCCATGACACAAGGGCACCTGCTTTGGCGCTAGGTTGCACTGAGTGCACAAGGCCAAAGAGAGACCAGGAGTGCGCCATAGCTTCATAGGTATGGTGCATTCCTGCCCTCTCCATTTGATGCAGAGCAGCATGCTGTCTTACTGTGTTGCGCTGTGTCAAATGTTGATAAATCTGGAGCCAAATATCAGAGAAAGAGTGTTCCTAAAAGCTCTTGGAAAAGCGTCATGTCATTTGTCACAGTCGGGCTGCCAAGCTTGGAGGCACAATATTTGACTTGCCATGCACTTGCATGTGTCTTACTCCTGCTACCAACGATTGACACACAACTCCCCTCATATGCAAAGAGCAATGTGCAAACTGATTTTACAGTCGCATCAGTCACATTGAAGCCTGTGCAACCGCAAAATTAATTTTTTTTTTTCACAACCAATTTTATTGAGCAAAGCAGGCAATAAAATCGTGGCACCCCACAGATCGGAGATCACCACCAACAGTTAAGACACAGTGTATAGGACATGTAGCAATGTTCAATCAGGAACCGAAAATAGGCTCAAATATGAATAAACCCACAACCCACCCTACCCCGACAACTCCCAGAACTCCCTAATTCCCAGAACTACCCCCCCCCCCCCCCCACGCACGTGTACAAGTAGCAGCAAATAAAGGTTTAGGTGTAGTGTGATGGGTGTGTCGCAGAATCGGGCCAACAACTTTAGTACAATCATATGTCCTCTTCCTGTTCCACTGGGGGATCCAGCGATAGTCCTCTGTAGTCGGCCCACCGCTTCCAGATTTTGTAGTGTTTGCGTGGGCAACCCCTTGCCTCAAAGATCGGCTTTTCAAGTTCCATATAGTAGTCCAACCCTGCTTTCCACGCAGACATGGGGGGGGCCCTCACCCCCTTCCACGCCCGGGCCAGATCCCGTTTGGCAACAACAAGCCCCAAGAGCAGCAGGTGACGTTTATAGATGTTCCCACCAATGCCCTCCATAACATGCAGCAACCCCAGTCGGTGAGTGCGGGGAAGATCCCAGCCCAGGACCTCGGATAAGCAGCTCCACACACCTCTCCAAAAGCCAGACAATCGAGCACACGACCACACGGTATGCAACAGGGATCCAGGCACAGCTCCACAGCGCAGGCACTCTGGGGATTCAATCAATCCAGCTTTCCACAACCGTTTGCGGTTATAATAGGCTCTATGTAGGTATTTGAATTGGATAAGCCGGAGTCGTACAGCGATAGCGGTCCCACGCGGGGATTCCAAGGTCTCCCTCCAATCGTCCTCGTCCAGGGGGCCCACATCCACTTCCCATGCCGCCCGAAGAGGGAGTAGGGTAGAGGAGCAGTGAGTGACCAGTGTCTGGTAAATACGGGAGACCTTTCTATCCCCCAGGTCTCCCATAAAGACCTTCGCCTCAACTGGGCTAAACTCAGGGAGAGAGTCCAGATGGGCAATGCTCAGGGTGAGGGCGTGGCGCAATTGTAAGTAGCGGAAGAACTGGGACTGAGGCATTTGGAACTCCGTGCGGAGCTCCTGAAACGATTTAAGGGTAGTGCCGGACATCACCTGGCCCAGTAGCGAAATACCAATTGCCTCCCATCCCTCAAACCCGTCCAGGGCCGAAAGCTCCGGGAGCAGGCCATTATGCCATAACGGCGTCTCCGCCGTCAATTTGCCCCACCAACCCATGCGGCGTAAGGTCTGTCTCCACACCGCAAAAACCACTCTTGTAACCGACGGCAGCGCACGTCGCAAGCGGGCCGAGTATAGAATGGTGTGTAGCGTGTTATCGCCCATAAGCGATCGCTCCAAGGTATAGGCCGGGTCCCCCCTGTCGCTGTACCACCACTCATTAAGGATAAGCAGCTGAGAAGCCTGGTAGTAAGATAACAGATCAGAGGTGGCCAGGCCCCCACAATAGGTAAACAGGAAACATGTCCTCAGCGCCACTCTGGCCGCACCACCAGCCCACAGAAAACGGCCTAGCGCCGAGTTAACTTGGCGAAACCACTGCGGGCCAATAGGGTAGGGGTAGTTTTGTAGCTGATACAACAGGCGTTGGAGCGCCACCATTTTGAAGATAGCTGATCTCCCAAAAATAGTGAGGGGCATCCTGGACCACGTTTTGATATCAGCCTGGACCCGTTCCCACACCGGCAGGATACTGCGGTCCCAGGCGACGGTGCGCGACTCCGAGAGAAATACACCGAGGTACTTCAGCCCATCCGTTGCCACGCACAGTCCTGCTGCCCAGGGGTCTGCCACAACCCCGCCACCCAGCACCCATAGGGTCGATTTGTGTAGATTGAGCCGAAGGCCGGAGACCTCGCCAAAGACGCGCATGACCTCTAGGACTCAGGGCCCTGAGTGCTGCAGGTCCGTGAGGAAAAAGAGGATATCGTCTGCATATAATGCAATTCTATCCACCAGTTCTCCACTCCACACAAACCCGGGTATCCGTGCATCAGTACGCACCCGAGATGCCAGGGGCTCCATAGCCAGGGCGAATAGGTATGGGGACAGTGGGCAACCTTGTCGGGTCGCCCGACCAATCCGAAAGCGCCCGGACGCGGCACTGGCCACCCGGACCGAGGCCGTGACATTGGTGTATAGCAACTTCAGGTATGAGAGGAACACCGGGCCTAGATTAAGACGGGGCAAAAGTGCAAACAGGTATGCCCAACTCACAGAGTCAAAGGCCCTGTCCATATCCGCTAGCAGGAGTGCCGCCTGCTCGTCCCGGGCCCCCATGGCATCTACCGCCGCCTGTGCCCGCCGGATATTATGGCGAGTGGCTCTGCGGGGCATGAACCCGGCCTGGTCGGGGTGGACCAGGTCCGTAATATAGGGAAGAAGGCGGTTTGCAAGGGCCTTCGCCAAGATTTTGGCCTCTATGTTCAATAGCGTACGAGTTCTGCCTGTCAGGGGCCCTGCCTGGCTTCAGAAACACCACGATTTCGGCATGGCGCCAATCCGGTGGTAGCTCCCCCCGAGCCCGTGCCGCCTCAAGCGCGCGTCTGTACTGAGACCCCAGCTGGAGGTGAAACTTCTTGTAAAACTCACACGGGTAGCCGCTCGGTCCCGGCGCCTTCCCGGTGTTGAGCTGCCCCAGCGCCTCCCCGAGTTCCTCAGCAGAGAGCGGAGCGTCCAGTGCAGTTCTGGCGTCATCAGAGACGGCCTGTGGCAACAGATCATCCTGGAATGCGGATATCTCATCTGCCTCCAGGGAATCCCGAGGGGCATACTGTTCCTCGAAGTAATTTGCAAAGCTAGCCGTTAGGCGGGCCGGGTCCGTTACCACTGAGCCGTCCTCAGCCGTGAGGCCCGGCAACGTGAGCGGCTGGAAAGTAGCCTGACACAGCCTGTGGAGCATCGTGCAGGACTTGTCGCCCCACTGGTAAATCCTGCTGCATGTGGCGAGCCACGCCTGTCTGGCCTCATCATGCAGGACTGAAGCATAGGATTGCTGCGCCTGCAGGAGCAGCCGTACCACAGCCTCGTCCCCCCCTCCCGCCCACGCTGTTCCAAGGTCTCCACCCGAGCGGCCGCAGCTGTAATGGCCTCCCGATGCTTCAGGCGGGCGGCTGCGCACCAAGCGATGTCCACCCCCCGTATCGTGGGCTTCAGCGCCTCCCATATGACCACCGCGTCAATGTCCCCCACAAGGTTATCGCGCCAATAATTATCAATCGCCTCCCGCAAGTGATGAACATAGTCAGGTTGTTGTAGATGCCATGAAGACATCCGCCAACGGAACGGCTGCCGTTCTGTGGGAAGGTCTATTGTGGCCACAACTGGGGAGTGGTCGGACAGACCCCTGGGCAAGATAGCAGCGTCTCGCACAGGACTCAGACAGGCACCAGGCATAAAGATATAATCAAGTCTCGAAAAGGAGCCATGTACAGCCGACACATACGTGAACTCGCGCGCAGCCGGATGCAAATGGCGCCACACATCCACCCAGCCCAAACTGTCCGCTGTCGCACGCAGCCTAGTATGCGGGGCAGAGGGAGAAGGATCCACAGCCACTGGCAATCGCCTCTGGCAGTCAGAGCACACATCCATCACCTCATTCCAATCGCCCCCAACCACCGTCAACACATCCGGGATTTCATCCCATATCGCAAATAGTCTCTCCGACAGGGCCCACTGCATAGGGGGGGGCATAAACACTACCGAAAACCACAGGTTCAGCACCCATCATTCCCTTTATAAAGACAAAGCGGCCCTGAGGGTCCACCCACTGCTTTTCATGAACATAAGCCACCCTGCGATGAACCAGGATGGCCGCCCCTCTGGATCCCCTTGTAAAGCCGGCATGGTAGACCTGCTGGAAGCCAAACCTCTGAAGGCTAAGGACCTTGGAGCCCAGCATATGAGTTTCTTGGAGCAAAAGCACGTCTACCGCTTCCCTTTTCCTCCAGCGCAACACTTCCCCACACTTGATTTTATCGAGCATACCCCTCACATTCCATGTTGCAACACGTATGGACTTATTGGGAAGCATAGCAGTCTGATCAACTATTGTCCAGGTGATTTCCCCCACCAGGCTCCCTGCGCCACCCCAACACACCCCACCACTCACCCAATCCAGCAGTAATACACACATGCGATTCCACCTGCCCACCCCAAAGCCCCCCCCACCCAATCCCAGTCCTGAACCCCCCCCAACAACAAACCAACTCTCCCCACATCCCCATCCCAACTCCCCCCACCCCTATACCTCATAGAACACTGAAGTATCTGTCGCGGCATGGATAGACCCGGATCCAAAACCGAGGACCCAGGGCCAGCCATACCAAAGGATCCCAACATCCCGACCTCAACACACACACCCCCCCCAGACAACTCCCACAACTCGTGAGGGTCAGAGGCCCCTTGGAAGTCGCCTCCCGAGCCCCAACAGCGTCACCACATATAGCCACAAAGAGTCTCAAAGCTGGCAGTCTGGCATCGACGGTTTCCCCACATAAACAGCCCTGCTAAATGATCCGTTGCAAAGTAGGGCAACACATTACCGGGAAAGACCAGGGCCCAGGCCCCATCAGGGTTCAGCTGCCAGCATCTGAGTGTTCAGAGTCCATTGTTCCACTAGTCTGCGTCACACTGGCGGAGGCGGATCTCTTGCGTGATCTGGACCTCCGATGTCGTCCTTTTCGGGCCTGGCGGTTTGTCCGTTCCTGTGATGATCCCCTCAACCCGCCTGGATCCAGCCCCGGCTGGGCATGCGGCCTGATCCTCACCGCTTCGTCTGTCCACCGAAAGACCTCCTCTGGCGAATCAAAGAAATGGGTCCGGGACTGGTACACCACCCGTAGGCGAGCCGGGTACAGCAGAGAGTACTGGAGTTTCAGGCCCCGCAACTTGGCTTTGGCGGCTACAAACGATTGTCTTTGCTGTTGCACAAGCCTAGTAAAATCAGGAAAGATCATGATGGTGTGATTTTCATAAGAGAGTGGGCCTTTGATCCTTGCTTCCTGCAGTATGACATCGCGGTCATGGTAATTCAAAAGTCTAGCAATGACAGGCCGAGGACGCTCACCCTCCGGCGGCCGCTGTGTCAGGGCCCTGTGTGCACGCTCGATCACGAAACAAGAAGACAGGGCCCCCGGCGGGAGCCAGCCCTCCAGCCACTGGGACAGAAACTGCTCCATGTCGTCCTTCTCACACCTCTCCGGAAAACCTATAAAGCGAAGGTTGTTCCTGCGTGCGCGCCCTTCGGCATCCTCCACTCGAGATGCGAGAGTCTTTTGGACACGCTCCATCTCCGCCATTTTCTGTTTCAGCGTGCCAATGTCCGTCTCCGCCACCGAGATTCTGGATTCCGTCTCCGTAATCCGCTCCACCGCATTGCGAAGATCTTGGCGCAGCAGTGTCACATCTGCACCCACAGCCCCAATCTTAGCATCGAGCGTGTCTCTGGACTGGGTGATAGCCGCTCGGAGCACCGCGTTGTCCGGCCCAGCCCCGCCACCACCGCCGGGCGCCCCAGATCCACCACTGGGCCCTGTAAATTTGTCGATAGGACCCTGCTTAGGCGGGCCTCCGCCACCACCTCTGGTCATGGCCGCTTGCAGTCCCAACGTCACCACGGATCTATGACAGAATTTCGACTACAAAAATATGGACCTACAAGAATATCGAGTCAACAATATCGAGGGCAAAAATATCGACATCCTATCTACAACATGGTAAGTACAAAAATATCGAAAAAATAATATCGTTGTAAAAAATATCGATGTTAAAAATATCGATTTTTTTTTAATATATATATAAATGTAAAAGTAAGTATATAACACTAATAAATAAAATATACATATTTAAAAGTATCTAATAATGTTTAAAATTAATAAATAAAACATATATATTAATAATACATTAATTAAATATATACAGTAAAGATATAATATATATGTACTGAACAATAAGTATTAATAATTAATTTACTAATTTCTAAATTAATGAAATATATTCTAATTTACTAATACATGTACAAACATAAAACAATAACATACATAAAATGTAAGTAATATAAAAAATAAAATAAACATGTGATATTTTAACAATTAATTATATAAAACGTTGGATAGCGTAAGGGTAAAAATTACTATTCCTACTCCAGAGAGTGGAACAGTAGGGAAAGCGTTTGATAGCGTAGGGATAAAATTACTATTCCCACTCCAGAGAGTGCAACAGTCGAGAAAACTGACCCTGAACCCAAAAACCACCCCTTTACCCACGAACTGAAAACTGACCCTGAACCCTAAAAATACCCCTTTACCCAAAAACTGAAAACTGACCCTGAACCCTAAAAATACCCCTTTACCCAAGAACTGAAAACTGACCCTGAACCCTAAAAATACCCCTTTACCCAAGAACTGAAAACTGACCCTGAACTCTAAAAATACCCCTTTACCCAAAAACTGAAAACTGACCCTGAACCCTAAAAATACCCCTTTACCCAAAAACTGAAAACTGACCCTGAACCCTAAAAATACCCCTTTACCCAAGAACTGAAAACTGACCCTGAACCCTAAAAATACCCCTTTACCCAAAAACTGAAAACTGACCCTGAACCCTAAAAATACCCCTTTACCCATGAACTGAAAACTGACCCTGAACCCTAAAAATACCCCTTTACCCATGAACTGAAAACTGACCCTGAACCCTAAAAATACCCCTTTACCCATGAACTGAAAACTGACCCTGAACACTAAAAATACCCCTTTACCCATGAACTGAAAACTGACCCTGAACCCTAAAAATACCCCTTTACCCAAAAACTGAAAACTGACCCTGAACCCTAAAAATACCCCTTTACCCAAAAACTGAAAACTGACCCTAAACACTCAAAATACCCCTTTACCCAAAAACCCAAAAATGACCCTGAACCCTAAAAATACTCCTTAACCCAAAGTTAAATAATATTATTTAATTAGCAATTAATAATTAATTAACAATAACAATAAAGTAAATATATTAGCACATAAGCTGTAATTAATATAATTTAATAATTAATATCATTTTCCCCAATTAATTAATTAACAGTAACTAAAAATTATATATATAAATAAATTACTCTAATAATGTAATTAACTAACTAATATTATTTAATTACCAATTAATTACTAATTTAAAATATGTACAAAATTATATTAATTAATTAACTAATTAATATTAATTATTTGCCAATTAATTCGTTATAAATATTTAAAAACATATATTAATTAATTAATTATTATTAAATTACTCCCCACCCTATTCCCCTATAAACCCACATCCCGCTAAAAAAAATATATATCAATTAATCAATTAATTATTTCCCAATTAATCAATATTAATTAGCAAATAATTATAATTAATTAATTAATCCTACTAATTATTAATCAACTTACCATAATTAAATTACTTCCCACCCTATTCCCCTATAAACCCACAACCCGCTCCGGTACTAAAACATCAAATTTCCTTATAAATTTCTATATTATTATAGAAAATGTATACACATATAATAGTAATTATTTTAAATACTTAAATTAAACATATAACACATACATAATAAAAAACTATAAAATAATACAAATATCGATATTAGTGTCATCGAAATTATTAACATCGATATATATGCTATCGATATTACTAACTTCGATATTACTTACATCGATATTAAGTATTTCGATATTACTTACCTTGGGTCGATATTCTGTCCTACGATATTCTTGCCTTCGATATTATGCTCCTTCGATATTTCAGACTCGATATTATGGTAGGTCGATATTTCCAACTCGATATTTTGACTGTCTACCCGTCACCACACCTTGGGCGGCCGCCTCGGGTACCGTCTCCGGAGTCCCCAGCCAAGCCGGGCAGCACACCCCGAGATCAGGGCAAACTCCTTCCGCAGCGGGCCCCGGTGAATCCCCAGGAGCGGACCCACAGCGTTGGGCTCAGGAGGCTCCGATCCCCGGGCCAGGGCACAGCCGAATTTCAATCTCCTGTGCAGAGTTTTGTGCAGGGATCACAAGTGTACGTTTTTGTAGAATATACCACATCGACTAACATTCTTCCCTAGGAATATTTCAGCAGATCAAATCTGCTGAAGTTTACTCGGATAAAGTGTATGTTAAATTCCAAGACACAGTGATCGTGATGTTAAAAAAAGAATTATGCGTGCCACTCCCCATTTTCTGTGGTGAAACTTGGAATTAGAGGCAATTAACTCAGTTGGCAAAGTGCAAATCCCTAGGATACCGGAATTCACCTGATGCAGAAATTAACTCACCAAGGCCAATTGTAACCAAAGCCCTAAACATCACAATCATGAGTATAACTCGAGCAAAAAAGGAAGCATCACTCACGAACACTAACTATGGACTTTCAGCCAACACAACAAAGGGTACAACTCTTTCCCATTTGTCTACTTACAATTTAGGTTCACTTACCTTCCCCAAGTTTCCAAACCCGAAACAAGCACAGCACAAAAGGTTTGTCCTACTCCTAACAGCGGAAGAATGACTGTACCTGCTTGTAATATGTGCAATAATGACTGCTGCCATTGCCTTTCAATAAAGTAGTGTGTCCCTATAGCACTGCCCTAGCCCCTGCTCTTCAGGCAGTAACGAGGTGGGTTTTGAAAATGCAAGCACCATGCACCATTTCTCCAGTGAGAGCCTCATTTTATTATGTACTCCTCTTCCCTTTATGGCCACAGTCCCAACATATTGGTGCCTCATGCATATAACACTCACAGGAAACATCCAAGAGTAAATCGTAGGACTGTGACGTAAGTGTTTGAGGGTAATGCTTGAAGGCTGGTTAAGAATGTTGAGTTCGCAGTTACATGCAAATGAATGAAGACACAGTATCCTAAGGTGTATATTATGATGGTGGGCGTACAAAGTCCGCCCGCCACCCTAACGGTGAACGGGACCGACCGCCAGAGGTGTGACGGTCCCGCTGTGCCCATTAGGATGAAACCGCCACCTTGGCGGTCGCATCCCACATATTCAACATTGTGGCGGGCGGTGCTTTGTGCAGCACCCGCCACAATGTCAAATATGCATGCTGTGCATTGGCATGCACAAACTGACAGGCAGGGGGGTACCTATGGTACCCCCCTGCCTGTCAGTTTGTGCATGCCAACACCCCAACACCATGGGGGCCCACAACGGGCACCCAAAGCCAAAAACCGCATGCCTTTCCAAGTCGGCATCGCCGCCACGGAAAGGCCAAAATCCGCTGACATCATAATAAGGCGGCCAGTGCACGTCACCATATTATTGCCCGGGACCGGACGGCAGGTAATCATAATGATTGCCTGCCTGCGGTAAAGCGGAGGACAGTCTTTCCATCCGCCGCTGTGCCCCCCACTGTTGTAATAGGACGGGGGTAAATGGCATGCGGGCAGGTAAAATGTCGGGCGGATCACCACTGCCGGTCGAGTGGTGGCGATCCACCCAACATCATAATGGCCCCCTAAGCTTGTTGTGTGGCATAGTCCTTTGCCGGAACCCAGGCTGGGGAGGACGTTTCAAATGGTGACAAGTTAGGGCGTAACATGTAGATAGACAGTAGTCTCCCAGAGAGTTTACTGTGGTCCAAGCAAACTGCTTGTGGTTGCCATGTGTGTTAGTAGAAGTTAGGAACCAACGCTTACCACATGTGGAGTCAAAGCGCAACTCCAGCCACTGTAAAGAAGTTGAAACCTATGAAAACATTGTAAAGAAATCTTATCGATGACTGAGAACCTGGTGGTCAAACCATTTGTAAAGGTAGTGTGCTGTTACGCAGTATACTGTCATGTGTAATCAGGAGCATGGACGCTAAAGGCAGATACAATCAGATTTTCAAAAAGCAGCTATTAATAATCACAAAGTGCAAGGTAATGTCAAAATTAGAAAGTTGTGAAGATAAAGAGCGCGCAAAGAGACGCCTAAAAATAAAACAGGTATTTATTCACGAAAACCCTAGTAAAGTGAGCAGGTGCGACCTAGTTCCAGGTTCTGCAGCCCAGGCAAAACATAGGGGATGTGCTTGCCAAGCTGGTGACAACCCAACAGGACCAAAGATATCTTCAGAACTGTGGAAGGCTGAGAAAATGGAGGCGAAGACTGAGGCTGTCTTTCCAAAAGTCATCAAGGATGATCCTGAGGCAGCACATCTCAAGGCCTTCGAGATGGCTCACATGAACAGGTTCCAGATGAACAGGTAAGGGACCTGGAGACAGCTCCACCCTCATTGTCAGCAAATCCCAGAACTGGCTGCAACGTTGCAGTTTTCCTGAAACCACCACCACCGTTCAATACCACCAAAAAGCAAAATATTGGCGATAGATGTACTGCTTGGATGGGGAGATATGATTACTTCATCAATGCAATTGAAGAGACTAACAAAAAGATTAGCAAGCATCTAAAAATTTTCACTGGTGTTGATGTAACTGAAGTCATAAAGAGAATGCTGCGAACCGATAAAATAGTCACATTTCATCAGATTAAAGAAGTGTGGAATATCAAATTCAATTCAATGCCAAATATTGATTATGAAGGAAATATCTTCAACCAGCAACACCAGAAAGTATGTGAAACCATTGATTAATTTTTGGAAAGACTGAACACACTCATCAGACATTCTAGTTTCAAAAAAGTAATGTTGAAGAGCCATGCACAGGGTTGGCTCCTCCATGTGGGCGGAGGAGCATTGACCCACTGCTCTCTTGCAATGCGAGAAGCAGAAACATAAAATGGTATTATAAATATCATTTTATGTTTCTGATTCTCTCACTGCAAGAAAGCAGAAGGATTTAGTTGGGGTGGGAGGGCGGGTGGGTGGGCGGTCTTGCTCTAGGGCAGGGGAGGAGTGGCTTGCCCACTGTTGAGGGAACAACCTACTTGATTGGCCTTCTGGGGCCGACCAAACCAGTCATGCACACTCTGCTTTTCTCCATGTAGGCTCCATGCAGCCTACATGGAGAAAATTGCCTCCCATAGACGCCTGGCTGGACGGTGTCCTGAACAATCACAACAGTGCTATTGCAGCCTTGTGATTGGCTTAGGGGAGGGGAGAGAGGCTTCTAGCTTCTTGCTTCCAAGAGAGGAGCAGAGACAACGCGGGACTGGGTCGGCGAAGGTAAGTTAACTTTTAAATATATTTTAAATTAAACCTTTTTCATCACACTCCTTCCCCCTGCACAAACCCATGAGTCTTGCTGGCCACAACTGTCTATGCATCTGAGAGTTATTGATAGATACTTGTCAGATTCATTCAGACAACATAGAGAAACTCTTAATCTGGAGCGATTGTTAATAGCTTCTAGAGCTGAAGAGTGTGCCAATAGTCAAACTGCCAACATGGAGGCCGGAGGTGCCCAGAATGAATCAGTCATGAGTGTGAAAAGTAAGCCAAAGTCTGAAGGACACACAGTGATGGCAGCCAGTAAAAATAAGTTGTGTTTTGGATGCGGATTTTAATTTCCGCATGAAGGTAATGGTCCCATTCATGGGCGTATCTGTAAAGGCTGTGGGAAGGAGAACCATTTTGTGTTAGTGTACATAGCCAAGAGATATGGTAAGCGTTACGGTGTGAAAATGAAATGACTGCTGAGCTGTTCCAGTGCCTGTCTACTCAGTTTCAGCACAGCCGCTGATTTGGGACTGATTTCTGTGAATTACAACATGAATGCTCACCACAAAATTGTAAGTCAGTTCCCTTCTTTAGTTCATGCTTCGGGAAAACTTAAGACTATGAAAGTGAAGTTGAATATTAATGTGGACGTACATGCTGTTGCTCAAAGACATAGATGAATTGCTTTTCATTGGCAAGAAGCTGTTGAGAAAGAATTTGAATTACTACTTAAGCATGACATCACTAAGCATTCTACTGGTCCAACTCTATGGGTTTCTCCTATAGTAGTAGTACCCATAAAGGGCAGTGAACGAGCTGCATGCATATGCTTTGATATGCCTCAGGCTAACAAGGCAATAGAACGAGAATGGCATCCAGGTCCACACATTGCTGACATGATAATGTTATTAAATGGTGCAAAGGTCTTCTCTCAGCTTGATTTAAATAAATTATATTATCAGGTAGAACTTCAAGAAGATTGTAGGTACAGTACAATCTTTTCTATACATGTTGGGCTGTTTTGACACTAAAGACTAGGTTTTGGTGTGTCATCCGCTGCAAAACTGTTTCAAGAAGTCATTCGACATATCATACTGCCTGTCATGTATGCGTTCAATTACAGCAATGACATATTGGCTTTCAGAGCTACACATAGAGATCATGCTAAAGCTTTTGCACAAGTATGCAGTTTACTTGCTGAAGCAGGTTTGACTTTTATTGCAGCCAAGTGTGACTTCCATGAGACAAAGCAAAAATTCTTTAGCCATATATTTTCTGATGGGGGTGTGACACCAGATCCTGCTAAAGTACAAGGGCTGACCCCCCACAAGATGTTTCCATTGTGTGTTCATTTCATGGCCAGTTACTGTTCCAGACACATACAAGACTTTCAGCCTGATTCATGTAGCTAAATTGCACTCGCAAAGGGCCAGATTCTCAGAATCTGGCCCTTTGCCCGCGCTATTTTTGCATTTGGTATTCATGATACCAAATGCAAAAATCGCTATTTAAGAATTCGCATATTTGCGTGGAATGGCATTTAAGGAATCTCTAATAGAGATTCCTTAAATGCTATTCATGACACACAACAAAATAGCGATATTGGACATTTGGGGCCGCTATTTACCGACAGGTCAGACCTGTCGGTAAATAGCAAAAACTCAGAAAAATGCTTTTAAAAGCATTTTTCAAAGTTGCATGTAGCACACACACATGTCCTTTGGACATGTGTGTGCGCAACACCTGTCCAAAAGTGCATTTTAGGGGTGCTACAGGGCGTCCTTTGGACACCCCTGTCACCCTTAAAATCGCTATCTCAGTTGCGAGTAGCAAATTGCTACTCGCAAATCCCCATTCATTCCAATGGGCCTCTTGGCCCATAGGAATGAATGGGGAGTATTTGCGAGTAGCAAATTGCTACTCGCAAATAAAGAACATGTAGGAATCGCTATTTAAGTAGCAATTCCTACATGAATGCCGTTTTGCGTGTCCTCAATAGCGAATCGCTATGATTCGCTATTAGGGACACGCAAAACGGCCCGTACCTGAATCAGGCTGTTTGTCACTGTAAGTGCTACATTGAGACACTTGACCCAAAAATAATGTAATTTCATTGGTCACATGAATGTGAGAAATGTTTAAGAAAATTAAACAAGCCATTGAGATTGCTACTAAAATTGCATATTTCAATCTGAATCTTCATACAGAGGTTGTGTTGACACTAGCCCAGTTGGGTTAGGTGCTATCCTTGCACAGCACATTGGACAACTGAATGCTCATATTGCAAGTGGTGATCAGTATTGGCATTGTAATTTGGTTTTTGTCAAAGGCATATTGTGGTGTATGCAAGTAAAGGTTTGCTCCAAACAGAACGTGCTCATTCACAATCTGAAATAGAAAGCTTAGCTGTGGTATGGGCTTGTGAGCATTTCCATGCATTCCTGTACAGAAAAACTTTTACGATTGTTCCTGATCAGTACTTTAGCCTTTCTGTACGTTGCCACTTGCAGGCACACTTACAGCCAGTGCCCACATACACCATGCACATGCTACACAACACCTCTTCACAGGTACACATACACCAAGTGCATGCCCTCACCTTGCATGTACTATATAACACTAAATGTTTCATGTACTGCACTCCTCGCAGTTACACATACATCCAGTACATGCACTCACCATGCACGCACTGTACAACACACCTCTATCCCTGTATTGTCCCCTTCCAAGGCACACATACATCCAGGGCAGAGTCCCCACGCCTGCACTGCATTGCACTTCACATCTAACTGATTTAGTTCATGACTGAGTTAAGCGCACCGCAGCATATCTTTAAAATCTGAGTGAGCATGTAGGCTTAACTCCAAAGACACAAGTTAAAAATGACCTGTTCACTCCAACTGATTACTACATGGTACGCTGCCATCACCACTCTTGGGCTGCTTAACGCCTGAAGGCAGTAATCTTCCACCACTATGAAGGTAGCGATTTGGGCCAGCCCAACAAGACTCCAATCCTTGATACAGACTCATGTCATGGCACACACATGATCTGTGTTTGCCTGTGACAATAAAAATCAGCTTTAGGGATCCAGACAACAGTGCAGTTGGGCACTCGGGCTTATGTGCCTGTCTATTGTCACACAGAGGACTGTTACATCCCAAAAGTGGTCCAGTGTTTGATTTCATCTCAGCTAGACTACTGCAATCCATTTTTCCTTGGATGTCCCAAATACATATTACATCTCCTCCAAAATATTTAGAATTCTGCTGCTTGTTTTATTTGGGAACATAGGGAAAAGTACCCACAACTGCTATCAACATAGGTCCATTCACTGACTGGCCATTGTCAAAAGCAGAATTTTCACATCTCCCGGACTCTGTCAGTGTGCCATCCACCAAATTATTCAACTTATATTGAAACCTCATTTTTTCGATTCTTCCCCTGTCACATTCCATGCTCCCCCCGCTCCTATTACTTTCTGCAGGGTCCTAACATTTGGCAAGTGAGGCAGGGGGCTCATGCCTACTTGACTGCCGAGGCCTGGAACTCTCCTCCCTGGAACACACCCTACATTATCCCTCACACAATTCAGGAAATTCTTGGAAACGAATTTATTGTCCTCAGTATAAATTTCACATCTCGTGGTCAGTGCCACAAAATCAGGTTCCCGTATAACATTTGTGCTTTGTAAAATCAAGTCCATCCATTCATTAATTCAAAGCTGCAGACAGCAGAGGCTGTGGTTGTGACTGTTTATGTTGCTTTCTAGTTAAAGGAAGAGGATCATCTTCTTGAGGAGGCAGAGGATGAAATTCTTAGGTCCAAGACTCCAACTGGCCAGAAGGCAGTGAGACTGTCCTTCTCTTTAGTCTATTCTCTAATGACTCTGGCATTTATGGCCTTGATATTATTGCAATCTCTGACATCAAGAGATTACTTTATATTGATGGGGAAGCATTAGCACTCATGATGGTAAAGCTCTGACTGAGAAAGTTTCCCTTAAATTGGAGGAAGACAGTGATGGTGAATGGACCGTCAAAGTCATACAGGTCCTTGGGAAGGGTATTGAAGGGTTATGCCTTGACTCGAGGAGAAATGACAGCAAAGACCCAGCTCTTTAAGAAACTGTGGCATGTCAAAACTGGTAATACCTAGTCCCCTGGTGAGGGTATCATCTCTCTCAGTTCCTTTTTTCTGGAAAGGGCCACAGATAAGCCTGATTTCTTCTAAAATCATTCTTTGTGATTTGCTGAATGTTGTTATTTTGGCCTTGATCTGCTCAGCCTTACTTATGAAGTCATATAATGTGGAGTCATTCTGTGGTTTGGAATTCAGCTAGAGAGAGTACACTGAGCAGACAGAATGATGGTGGTATGTTCTATTGAGAACTATGCAGACTTGTTTGCTTGATATCTCACAACATTGACATATTTCACACTCCTGTCACACCACTAAATGATGTGAGAAAGTGACAGACAGATAATGCAAATTGTAGGTTTGTTCTTCCACGATTTTTACCACCACAGTGTGGAACTTATCAAACAGAGCCAGTTCGGTGGATAAAAAGGCAGCTGTGGTAATGATCCAATTAGTCAAAAAGAAGCAGCATTTCTGTTGCAAAATAAAACGAAAACAGGCAATTTGTGTTCAGAGAACCTTGAGTAGAGAGTGGAAGAAATGGTATGCCAAGCAGACAATGATGTTCATTCTCAGACAGCCAACATTCTGAAATCTTTAAAGAGGCAATGCAAAAATTGCTAGATAAATGGCAAGGGACGGCATTCCATGGCATCTTTTTACATGGCAATTTAAAGTTGTACTTTTAGTTTTATACTGACTACTGCGCCTTGAGACCCGCAAGGGTGAGTACTTCGCACTTTGCAAATACGGACTTATTTATTTATAAAAACTTAAATGGTGCCTCCAACAAACATGTTTCTCAAGACAATATTTAAAAAATTACCTTTCTGGAAAGAGTTACTGGATTCCACACAGATGTGGAGGTATTCTTCTGTTTACAACTATGAAGAACCCATGATGATGAATCTTGATAACTTCTAGCACTTCTGAAAGCATAGTAACCATAAGCACCGCTCAAAAAAATCAGCTACCACAATTTTGATAAAGGCCTGCCAGTATACAACTTTGAAAAAGATAAGGGCACCCCCTGACACCAACACTGGTTAAATAATCCTTTAAAACATTAACAGTTGAAGCAAAATATACTCTAAAAATGAAAATATAGGATCCCAATGGTATTCTTCGCATACGTGACAGACATTATGGTGGTCTCCACCGCTCAGGGGCACATCGCTCACCCCAAGGCTTTTATCTATCTGCGAGGCAGCCACCATCAGTGCAATTTTAGGGAGCCCTGGCAGAATTTTGCAGGCGAACCAATTGTTTTGCCAGCCAAGGGGCCAGGGGACGGTTGCTGTTAGGGATCTAGTCAAGTTGGGGACAGGGTATTGCAACAGGAAGGTGATAGGTGACAGCAGGGACAAGGGGTTTCCACAGAAGAGGTGAAACATATACAAGTAAGTACCTGAAGGCTGGGAAGGAAGGGAGGATAGAAGCTGAGGACTGGAGAAGGCAGGAACAGGCTGTGATCAGGAAACTGAAAGTCTGTAAAGAGAAACTATAAGATAACATAAGCACTACTACATAAGGATACAGGGGAGACTACAGACAAACTATCATAAATGATAGTTTGTATGCCCCTTGGATAGTGATCTCACTACAAAGTGAAAAGATCTTACAAAAAAGAAAGGAGCAGTTAAATTTCCAGAATTAGGGGAGACACCCAGCAGAGAAAGAACATCGGGTGGTTCTTTAAGCCAAAGGCACAAGCCTTGGAGACTAACAAGCACCCTTGGAAGCAATGACAATCAAGATGATAATATAAACACACACAAAGACAAAAGGATGCAGTGGGTGGAACATAGAAACAGGAACTGGACTCAGGGAAAAGGAGGGGTGGAATCAAGGTCACATATAACAGGACAGATGAGGAAGAGGGCAGACACAACTAGGAACAATGACTGGCACAGAAACACACAGGCAGAGAAATAACAGGTAGAAATTGAATACAAAAGTAAACCTGGGAAGCAGCAGGGATGCGACTGAGCATGAGGAGACTCAACAACCAAGTGAGTTATGAGCCGCTCTACTCTAGGCTCACACGGCGGAAATAGCAGGGGTCTCAGGGGAACAGCACATTTTCAAGGAGAGAGCCAGGGGCAAGGTATAAAGCAGGTGGAAGTAATCCGGGAACCACCAATGAATTGAAGGCTGAACTGGGAAATGGTAAGGGAAAGATGAGCAAAACCGGAAGTCACAGGACAGGAAAGCCAGGAACAGAGTATGAGAGAAAACAAGAGAGTGAAATGTCCTGAAGGCAGGTATAAAAGGGTCAGAAAGGCCGTAGGATGAAGGACTCAAGACTGAGAATAGAGCATCACCACTGGACGTGATTGGGGCAGGACTTGGATAGAGAAAGGACTGCAAGGACCATGATGCACTGGGAAAATACTGCAGATGCATGGACTGGGATGTGATGTGGAGACGAGAGTCTAAGGTGTTGTAAAGAGTTCTGTCATATTCTGGTCTAACATCTGAGCCCCATATGGCCGTTGTGAGATCCACCTGATGGCACGGTCGCGCAATCCTTAAGCGTGCTAGGAAACAGAATTTTCTGACAAATGACCAATACAATGAACATCATTGGAAATAGTAAAATGAACTTAACAGGGCCAGGACTACATCTGCAGTCATTTCTTTCTAATATTCAGAGTGACACTGAACAAGAATTCCAGAAATTCTTAATAGAATTCAATAACAGCTGTTGACATGTCAAAACGCAATAGACAGGAAACCGTGCTGTACATGCAAAGGAGTTTCACATCGATAAATCAATATGATGCAAATATATCTCTGTCATGTCCATTTCTATTTATGAGACATTTTTTCAAGGAGCACTCTGTTCTTGGTAATAATACGTATTTGATTTGATTTTGTCTTTAATCTTTTTCCATTCCTTTTTTATTGCTTTTCTTTACCAAATAGGTTGCCTTTGAAGACTAAGGCCTAACTCCACATGGCCTGTTAAATTGCCATTCCTACACAAACACCTGTTTAACATTATCAGGTGTGATAATGTTCGCACCCTTTGTTAAATTTCAATAGGTCAAACATGCTGGAATTTAACACGGGGAAAATACCTATATGTACTGGCACATGCTGATTTTATTGAGGTAAGTAACAAATTACACAAAGAATACCCCAAAAGGTCAAAATAGGCGATACTTATCGAATCTGACAAATTCTGAACACCTGTTTGTCAGATTTTATTTGGTGTCAAATTTATCACGTCCGATGTTGGCCACTGGTAATGTCACCTTGCTAGGCGTCAACCTTATACGGTGACCAAACTCTACAAAACTCATCATAAAGACCATTATATTTAAATTAAAAGGAGTCAGCAGAAGGGTGAAATATTGGTAGACATATACACACCAATTCCTTGCAAGACCAAAAGTGACAATTTCAGTGACTGTAATAAGAAATTCCTAAAAGAATATCCTAATAGTCAATCTCTAAGCCGATGCCTAAAAAGGTGGACATAGAAGAAAGCAGGTGTAAGTAGAATGAAATATAAAGATAGAGGGGAACCCCTTGGTACGAGCAAGGGAATTGGGGTTTAGACCTAAGTAAGAAACAGATTGATTCCCTTGGGTTTGTGTATAGGAAAAGCTAGAAAATTAGCTATAACACAGTGAAATTATGCTCCTCAAATTAAAAAGTGTAAACAACATAAAAAGTACATAACAATTTATTCAAATATTAAAATAGCATACAGTACATTTATAAAATAGTATGAACACACAATTAAAAACAAATATATATTTTTGTGACCTGCACAAAAGTATGGGACAGACAAACCTAAATTGTAAAACATAAGACTTGAAAGTTTACAAGGCGTACATTCACAGAAAAAGTTTCAAACTACCCTGGTGTTATAACCTCACAATCTTATATGCATCAGGGAGGAACAACATGAATTGTACTTGAACTTGCGTCGACGCGTTTCGGTGGTTTTGCGTGTAATTCGGTGCCACCTTTATCAAGACTGTTATTTGCGTTGTCTGTCATACAGTTGGGTCCTCATAAGTCTCCTAAGATGGATACACATGAAATTAGATATCTAATTTTCAAAACAGGTTAACTCCATCTAATACAGTGATTCTAAACTATCTGTCATCTAAACAAACAATGTTTTGCGTAGAATAAATGGAAACATCACTTATTTCTTATATGAACTTAGAGGTTCTCTGCACATTGAGGTTATAAACCTTCTTGCGATCAATTGTTGGAGCTCGGTTTCAATTAAGATCCCATGTTAGGGGATATTAGTTAGATAGATGAGATAAAGGAGTGGTTAACCCTCTATAGTAGGAAAGGCTAATGGAGAAATTCCTAACTATGTATCATTTTCTCTAAACCTATTAGTAGTAGCATACCTGTAGGTTTCCTTATTGTGGCGTTTCCTATAGGTTGTGGTGGCTGTAATTCTCAGGAATCGGGGGATTTTTTACCATCTACAAGGGGAAGCACATGTACCCTTTTTGTTGAGTCTGTATTGGCTTATATTTAAAACCTCTTAGATTCTAGGTCTATATTATAAAGAGCGTACCTGCGGATTATTTTTATCATTCCTATCCCGTAATGATGATGGGATAGATTCCAAGTCCGTCAATCTGTGGACACTTTTGTAAAATTGGCCAACCGCTCTCTCTGGCGAGCGTCAGGTTAGGATGCTGGGCCGATTCTGGAAAAGGCTCTTGTAAACCATTCTACGGTGTAAGCAGAAAGATGGGCAAAAGCTATTTTAAAATTAAACATCTATGTTGGTAACTTGGCGGCTACTATGAGACACATGGATATAGGAAAAGTTCTTTAACGGATTCTTACCAATATATAGGACAACTTGGTTTCAAAAAATAGTTTAGGAAGGCGCGGTGAGCTGCCTAGTCTTGGTTGTAATCAGGGGTGTTTCAAATAGTAGTATCCCCTAGGGAAGTAAGAATTAAGCTCTAATTAGTAACAGATTTAAAAGATTTTAATGTCTAGCTCGTTAAGGGGCGCCCTGCTTGAGTAATTCTTACCTGTTTCTGCTCAAGCGTAGCTTCTCTATGGGTGTCCGTTTTTCAAGTGAGGGATTGCGAGTGAAAACCCGCCTTTCCTCATATACATCCTGCTTGGTAGTGATTGGTTATGGAGCGGCTGGCGTGCAAGCCAATGGGAGCGTGCTACTGCCAAGTAACTCTATTTGCATATGAACTATCCTACCGTTGCGTAGTATTCAGGAACACGTCTCTGATGGGCGTTACCTGGGCGTTTCCTGGCTAAATTATGTGCAGTTTCCTATTAGGTCCTCACACGGATCCGGGTTTTTCACGAGCGTCTTGATGGGCGCTGCAGTGAAATTAACAACTGACATCACTGGGAGCGGGTTGCTACCCTGTACTTGTATGTGCATTGTAGGTAATTTTACCGTTGCGCTATTTTAGGGGACACGTCAGGAGTTGGCGTGTCCTGGCGGGGTTAAGTGTAGTTTTCTAGCCCGGAAATGGATTTCTCGCGAGCGTCTAAATGAGCGCTGCAGAGAAATGGGTGATTATAGGAAATGCCCACTATAGAATCCGGTAATAGTGGTTGGGATATTATATTGGCCGGCACAATGTCTATTACTGATGGTATCTATACTATATTATAAATCTACTGGTTTTGCCCAATTTTACAGGAGAAGTCGCAAATTTACAGATAACACCATCATCTCACAAGTTGCTAAGAGCCGCTTGTTTCTATAATGGGAGTTGAGCCACTGCTATCAGATATATGACTGTGGAAAAGCTAGGTTGTTTGCATTACAAACACTTCGCCCAATCTTCTCTGGTGTTCAGACCCCTATCTATTGTATCAAGGTAGCAGAAATACCATTGTTCTCTTCTTTTTCTTAATCTATCTATGTCACCCCCTCTTCTGGTTTGTCTTACCTTTTCTAGTATGAACCACCTGAGATCTTCACAAGAGTGCTGCTTCTCTTTGTAATGTTCAGTAAGTGGCGCATTGATTTTGGAAGTGCGTATTGCTGATTTATGCTCCAACACTCTGGTACGGAGCTCTCTACTTGTTTCACCTACGTATCCTAGATTGCATGGGCACAACAGTAGGTACACTATATTTTGGCTACGGCAATTATTGAAAGTCCTGGGTTTTAGATCCCTATCATTGTATTTGAAATTGCTGCCTAAAATGCAGTGTGGGCAGATGGAACAGGTTCCGCATTTATAATTTCCTAAAGCAGGATTGCCTGACAGTGTGAGCTGTTGTTCTTTTACGGTGGGGTAAGTGTGTACTAAACTGTTTTTGATGGTCTTATTTCGTCGGAAAGAAAATAGGGGTTTACTTAGTTGGGTCTCTCTGTTTTGGTTAAGAATTTTCCAATTTCTGTTTATTATGTTTTTAATCTGATTACTCAGGTGAGAAAATTGGGTCACAAAGACTATTCTATTTAGGGGGGAATTGTTTTTTGTCTTCCTTTCTGGGTTCAAGAGGCTATCACGGTCATAGAATCTTGCACGTTTGAGTGCATTTTTTATAAGTTTCTTGGGGTAACCTCTATTTAGCAATTTTGATTTTGTGTTCTCCGCATGTTTGTAGAAGTCGTCCAAATTGGTACAATTTCTGCGGAGCCGCAGAAATTCCCCAAATGGTACGTTGTCCTTTTGGGACTTGGGGTGGTTGCTTGAATATAGTAAGAGGGTATTCTTATCGGTAGGTTTAGTGTACAGTTCGACCTTAAGGGTCCCCTCCTCTTCCTTGATGATTACATCTAAGAAAGTAACTTGCTGGTTGCTGTGTTGCCCTGTGAACCTTAGGTTAGGGTCCCCCAAGTTTAGCCACTCCAGGAAATTGCAGAGGGTCTCACTGGCACCGCTCCAGATGAAAATAATATCATCTATGTAGCGGTGCCAGCAAGAAATATTCTCATAAAATGGGGCCATCTCGTTGAATATGTGTTTATCTTCAAAGTTACTAACGTACAGGCAGGCCAGACTGGGGGCACATGTGGCCCCCATACTGGTCCCCTTGACCTGTAGGTAGAGGTCCTCTTTGAAGAGAAAAAAGTTTTTTTTGAGGATCAAGTATATGCATGACATAATAAATTGGTCATTGCCGCCTTTCAAATCTTCCTGTTCTAATATAGATGCTATCACTTGTATTGTATCATTTTGTGGAATATTTGTGTAGAGGGCTTCAATGTCTAAGGCGACCAGGAGCTGGGTCGCCTTGTTGAACCCTCTACCTTCGAACGTCGTGATCGCATGAGTCGTGTCCTTAAGATAGGATCTTTGTTTTTTGACGATCGGCTGGAGAAAGAAATCTACATACCGGCTTAAGGGTTCTAGAATTGAACCTATACCACTGATGATAGGTCTCATTGGTGGATTATCTAGCTGTTTATGTATTTTTGGGAGACCATATATTGCAGGGATTGTTGGATGGTTATTGTAAAGGAATTTGTATTCATTATCACTTATTAGCCCGTCTTCCTTTCCTTTCTGTAGTAATTGTGCGACTTCAAGTTTTAATTTGTCTAGATCAGTCAATCTGGCTCTTTTATAATGTTCCTCAACATTTAATAGATTTCTGATGTTTTGTTCATAATGTTGTGTGTTGAAAACAACAACCCCCCCCCCTTTGTCAGCCGGTTTAATAGTGATCTCCTTGCTGTTTTGGAGGTCCATGAGGGCTGTTTTTTGTTCTTTAGTTAGGTTGTGATTGATTTTGTTTCTAGCTGTTCTGTCATACAGGGATTTAATCTCCATCTCTACTATATGTTCAAATACCTCAACCTTTTTCTCTAATTGGTTTAGGTTTGGAAAGAAGGTTGACTTAGGTTTAAAACCCGTTACACTTTCTGGGGGGTTGTAATCACGGTTTTCGAAAAAATGGTTAAGTCTAACTTTTCTAAAGAAATTTTTCAAATCACTTTCCAGATTAAATAATGGGTAGAAAGTAGTAGGAGCGAAACTGAAACCCTTCTGAAGTACTTCTTCCTCTATTTCTGATAAAACCTTACTTGAGAGGTTGATGATGGGGAAATCTTTTATCGCCAGTATTGTTTGTTCCTGGTCGTGATATATTCTTTGGTGGTGCTCTGAGGTGGATGGTTGGGAGGAGCATCCTGGCGATTGTAGCCTCTGAAATTTCTGTTGCCCCGATAAGGGCGTTTCCCTAAAAAAGGTTCCCTTTCGTAATTCCGGCCGGATCTGTTCTCTTGGACTCTCTCTGGTTCCTCCTCACTACCCGATCCTGAGGTTTCTGAGAAAGTTATTCTCCTATTGTCACCTCCTCTGGAGTATATTGGTCTTTGTTGGTAGGGTCTATCACTTCGGGGTTCATTTTTATTAGAGAAGTAATCTTTATTGGTATAGGGGTAGACTCCTTCTACTGAATATTTCTCTACGTCTTTTTTAAATTTTCTAAGTTTTTTGTTTGTCAGATACTCCCTATAACCGTCTACATCATGTTTAATCTCTTCTAATTTCTTTTTAGCGTCACATGTGCCCCCAGTCTGGCCTGCCTGTACGTTAGTAACTTTGAAGATAAACACATATTCAACGAGATGGCCCCATTTTATGAGAATATTTCTTGCTGGCACCGCTACATAGATGATATTATTTTCATCTGGAGCGGTGCCAGTGAGACCCTCTGCAATTTCCTGGAGTGGCTAAACTTGGGGGACCCTAACCTAAGGTTCACAGGGCAACACAGCAACCAGCAAGTTACTTTCTTAGATGTAATCATCAAGGAAGAGGAGGGGACCCTTAAGGTCGAACTGTACACTAAACCTACCGATAAGAATACCCTCTTACTATATTCAAGCAACCACCCCAAGTCCCAAAAGGACAACGTACCATTTGGGGAATTTCTGCGGCTCCGCAGAAATTGTACCAATTTGGACGACTTCTACAAACATGCGGAGAACACAAAATCAAAATTGCTAAATAGAGGTTACCCCAAGAAACTTATAAAAAATGCACTCAAACGTGCAAGATTCTATGACCGTGATAGCCTCTTGAACCCAGAAAGGAAGACAAAAAACAATTCCCCCCTAAATAGAATAGTCTTTGTGACCCAATTTTCTCACCTGAGTAATCAGATTAAAAACATAATAAACAGAAATTGGAAAATTCTTAACCAAAACAGAGAGACCCAACTAAGTAAACCCCTATTTTCTTTCCGACGAAATAAGACCATCAAAAACAGTTTAGTACACACTTACCCCACCGTAAAAGAACAACAGCTCACACTGTCAGGCAATCCTGCTTTAGGAAATTATAAATGCGGAACCTGTTCCATCTGCCCACACTGCATTTTAGGCAGCAATTTCAAATACAATGATAGGGATCTAAAACCCAGGACTTTCAATAATTGCCGTAGCCAAAATATAGTGTACCTACTGTTGTGCCCATGCAATCTAGGATACGTAGGTGAAACAAGTAGAGAGCTCCGTACCAGAGTGTTGGAGCATAAATCAGCAATACGCACTTCCAAAATCAATGCGCCACTTACTGAACATTACAAAGAGAAGCAGCACTCTTGTGAAGATCTCAGGTGGTTCATACTAGAAAAGGTAAGACAAACCAGAAGAGGGGGTGACATAGATAGATTAAGAAAAAGAAGAGAACAATGGTATTTCTGCTACCTTGATACAATAGATAGGGGTCTGAACACCAGAGAAGATTGGGCGAAGTGTTTGTAATGCAAACAACCTAGCTTTTCCACAGTCATATATCTGATAGCAGTGGCTCAACTCCCATTATAGAAACAAGCGGCTCTTAGCAACTTGTGAGATGATGGTGTTATCTGTAAATTTGCGACTTCTCCTGTAAAATTGGGCAAAACCAGTAGATTTATAATATAGTATAGATACCATCAGTAATAGACATTGTGCCGGCCAATATAATATCCCAACCACTATTACCGGATTCTATAGTGGGCATTTCCTATAATCACCCATTTCTCTGCAGCGCTCATTTAGACGCTCGCGAGAAATCCATTTCCGGGCTAGAAAACTACACTTAACCCCGCCAGGACACGCCAACTCCTGACGTGTCCCCTAAAATAGCGCAACGGTAAAATTACCTACAATGCACATACAAGTACAGGGTAGCAACCCGCTCCCAGTGATGTCAGTTGTTAATTTCACTGCAGCGCCCATCAAGACGCTCGTGAAAAACCCGGATCCGTGTGAGGACCTAATAGGAAACTGCACATAATTTAGCCAGGAAACGCCCAGGTAACGCCCATCAGAGACGTGTTCCTGAATACTACGCAACGGTAGGATAGTTCATATGCAAATAGAGTTACTTGGCAGTAGCACGCTCCCATTGGCTTGCACGCCAGCCGCTCCATAACCAATCACTACCAAGCAGGATGTATATGAGGAAAGGCGGGTTTTCACTCGCAATCCCTCACTTGAAAAACGGACACCCATAGAGAAGCTACGCTTGAGCAGAAACAGGTAAGAATTACTCAAGCAGGGCGCCCCTTAACGAGCTAGACATTAAAATCTTTTAAATCTGTTACTAATTAGAGCTTAATTCTTACTTCCCTAGGGGATACTACTATTTGAAACACCCCTGATTACAACCAAGACTAGGCAGCTCACCGCGCCTTCCTAAACTATTTTTTGAAACCAAGTTGTCCTATATATTGGTAAGAATCCGTTAAAGAACTTTTCCTATATCCATGTGTCTCATAGTAGCCGCCAAGTTACCAACATAGATGTTTAATTTTAAAATAGCTTTTGCCCATCTTTCTGCTTACACCGTAGAATGGTTTACAAGAGCCTTTTCCAGAATCGGCCCAGCATCCTAACCTGACGCTCGCCAGAGAGAGCGGTTGGCCAATTTTACAAAAGTGTCCACAGATTGACGGACTTGGAATCTATCCCATCATCATTACGGGATAGGAATGATAAAAATAATCCGCAGGTACGCTCTTTATAATATAGACCTAGAATCTAAGAGGTTTTAAATATAAGCCAATACAGACTCAACAAAAAGGGTACATGTGCTTCCCCTTGTAGATGGTAAAAAATCCCCCGATTCCTGAGAATTACAGCCACCACAACCTATAGGAAACGCCACAATAAGGAAACCTACAGGTATGCTACTACTAATAGGTTTAGAGAAAATGATACATAGTTAGGAATTTCTCCATTAGCCTTTCCTACTATAGAGGGTTAACCACTCCTTTATCTCATCTATCTAACTAATATCCCCTAACATGGGATCTTAATTGAAACCGAGCTCCAACAATTGATCGCAAGAAGGTTTATAACCTCAATGTGCAGAGAACCTCTAAGTTCATATAAGAAATAAGTGATGTTTCCATTTATTCTACGCAAAACATTGTTTGTTTAGATGACAGATAGTTTAGAATCACTGTATTAGATGGAGTTAACCTGTTTTGAAAATTAGATATCTAATTTCATGTGTATCCATCTTAGGAGACTTATGAGGACCCAACTGTATGACAGACAACGCAAATAACAGTCTTGATAAAGGTGGCACCGAATTACACGCAAAACCACCGAAACGCGTCGACGCAAGTTCAAGTACAATTCATGTTGTTCCTCCCTGATGCATATAAGATTGTGAGGTTATAACACCAGGGTAGTTTGAAACTTTTTCTGTGAATGTACGCCTTGTAAACTTTCAAGTCTTATGTTTTACAATTTAGGTTTGTCTGTCCCATACTTTTGTGCAGGTCACAAAAATATATATTTGTTTTTAATTGTGTGTTCATACTATTTTATAAATGTACTGTATGCTATTTTAATATTTGAATAAATTGTTATGTACTTTTTATGTTGTTTACACTTTTTAATTTGAGGAGCATAATTTCACTGTGTTATAGCTAATTTTCTAGCTTTTCCTATACACAAACCCAAGGGAATCAATCTGTTTCTTACTTAGGTCTAAACCCCAATTCCCTTGCTCGTACCAAGGGGTTCCTCTCTATCTTTATATTATATTTGCACAACCAGTCGGTTGGAGAGGCGTCTGTCTCACTTTACCCATTATATAGGGTCGTATACAAGTTGCTAATCCATAACTGTAAATCAGTATGGACAAGCTCAAAACCTTTGGGTTTTCTGAGGAACAATACAATAGACTGATGAGTCTTAACCCCAAAGGAGGCAGTAACAAAAGCTTAAATAATAGTAGCCATGAGCAATTAGTTAAAATTCTTAATACAAAAAAGAAACTAATCAGAACGGAACTGCATGCCGAGTTTCTGATAGACTACCTTAAAGAAGGAGTAATCCCAATTGGACTGCAAGTTAGAAATGAGCCAGGTCTATTCGTCGAACACCCTAAATTCATAGAAACTTGGACTAGGATAGCTAATCGCTGCAGTAGAGATTGGCTTATTCTAATCATAGAAACAGCACAAGAAATAATAGAGATAGAGAGTAAAGAGATAGAAAAAATGGAAGCAGAAATACTCCAATCACCAGCTTTAGATGACGCTAAAAAGAAATTAGAAGAGATTAAACATGATGTAGACGGTTATAGGGAGTATCTGACAAACAAAAAACTTAGAAAATTTAAAAAAGACGTAGAGAAATATTCAGTAGAAGGAGTCTACCCCTATACCAATAAAGATTACTTCTCTAATAAAAATGAACCCCGAAGTGATAGACCCTACCAACAAAGACCAATATACTCCAGAGGAGGTGACAATAGGAGAATAACTTTCTCAGAAACCTCAGGATCGGGTAGTGAGGAGGAACCAGAGAGAGTCCAAGAGAACAGATCCGGCCGGAATTACGAAAGGGAACCTTTTTTAGGGAAACGCCCTTATCGGGGCAACAGAAATTTCAGAGGCTACAATCGCCAGGATGCTCCTCCCAACCATCCACCTCAGAGCACCACCAAAGAATATATCACGACCAGGAACAAACAATACTGGCGATAAAAGATTTCCCCATCATCAACCTCTCAAGTAAGGTTTTATCAGAAATAGAGGAAGAAGTACTTCAGAAGGGTTTCAGTTTCGCTCCTACTACTTTCTACCCATTATTTAATCTGGAAAGTGATTTGAAAAATTTCTTTAGAAAAGTTAGACTTAACCATTTTTTCGAAAACCGTGATTACAACCCCCCAGAAAGTGTAACGGGTTTTAAACCTAAGTCAACCTTCTTTCCAAACCTAAACCAATTAGAGAAAAAGGTTGAGGTATTTGAACATATAGTAGAGATGGAGATTAAATCCCTGTATGACAGAACAGCTAGAAACAAAATCAATCACAACCTAACTAAAGAACAAAAAACAGCCCTCATGGACCTCCAAAACAGCAAGGAGATCACTATTAAACCGGCTGACAAAGGGGGGGGGGTTGTTGTTTTCAACACACAACATTATGAACAAAACATCAGAAATCTATTAAATGTTGAGGAACATTATAAAAGAGCCAGATTGACTGATCTAGACAAATTAAAACTTGAAGTCGCACAATTACTACAGAAAGGAAAGGAAGACGGGCTAATAAGTGATAATGAATACAAATTCCTTTACAATAACCATCCAACAATCCCTGCAATATATGGTCTCCCAAAAATACATAAACAGCTAGATAATCCACCAATGAGACCTATCATCAGTGGTATAGGTTCAATTCTAGAACCCTCAAGCCGGTATGTAGATTTCTTTCTCCAGCCGATCGTCAAAAAACAAAGATCCTATCTTAAGGACACGACTCATGCGATCACGACGTTCGAAGGTAGAGGGTTCAACAAGGCGACCCAGCTCCTGGTCGCCTTAGACATTGAAGCCCTCTACACAAATATTCCACAAAATGATACAATACAAGTGATAGCATCTATATTAGAACAGGAAGATTTGAAAGGCGGCAATGACCAATTTATTATGTCATGCATATACTTGATCCTCAAAAAAAACTTTTTTCTCTTCAAAGAGGACCTCTACCTACAGGTCAAGGGGACCAGTATGGGGGCCACATGTGCCCCCAGTCTGGCCTGCCTGTACGTTAGTAACTTTGAAGATAAACACATATTCAACGAGATGGCCCCATTTTATGAGAATATTTCTTGCTGGCACCGCTACATAGATGATATTATTTTCATCTGGAGCGGTGCCAGTGAGACCCTCTGCAATTTCCTGGAGTGGCTAAACTTGGGGGACCCTAACCTAAGGTTCACAGGGCAACACAGCAACCAGCAAGTTACTTTCTTAGATGTAATCATCAAGGAAGAGGAGGGGACCCTTAAGGTCGAACTGTACACTAAACCTACCGATAAGAATACCCTCTTACTATATTCAAGCAACCACCCCAAGTCCCAAAAGGACAACGTACCATTTGGGGAATTTCTGCGGCTCCGCAGAAATTGTACCAATTTGGACGACTTCTACAAACATGCGGAGAACACAAAATCAAAATTGCTAAATAGAGGTTACCCCAAGAAACTTATAAAAAATGCACTCAAACGTGCAAGATTCTATGACCGTGATAGCCTCTTGAACCCAGAAAGGAAGACAAAAAACAATTCCCCCCTAAATAGAATAGTCTTTGTGACCCAATTTTCTCACCTGAGTAATCAGATTAAAAACATAATAAACAGAAATTGGAAAATTCTTAACCAAAACAGAGAGACCCAACTAAGTAAACCCCTATTTTCTTTCCGACGAAATAAGACCATCAAAAACAGTTTAGTACACACTTACCCCACCGTAAAAGAACAACAGCTCACACTGTCAGGCAATCCTGCTTTAGGAAATTATAAATGCGGAACCTGTTCCATCTGCCCACACTGCATTTTAGGCAGCAATTTCAAATACAATGATAGGGATCTAAAACCCAGGACTTTCAATAATTGCCGTAGCCAAAATATAGTGTACCTACTGTTGTGCCCATGCAATCTAGGATACGTAGGTGAAACAAGTAGAGAGCTCCGTACCAGAGTGTTGGAGCATAAATCAGCAATACGCACTTCCAAAATCAATGCGCCACTTACTGAACATTACAAAGAGAAGCAGCACTCTTGTGAAGATCTCAGGTGGTTCATACTAGAAAAGGTAAGACAAACCAGAAGAGGGGGTGACATAGATAGATTAAGAAAAAGAAGAGAACAATGGTATTTCTGCTACCTTGATACAATAGATAGGGGTCTGAACACCAGAGAAGATTGGGCGAAGTGTTTGTAATGCAAACAACCTAGCTTTTCCACAGTCATATATCTGATAGCAGTGGCTCAACTCCCATTATAGAAACAAGCGGCTCTTAGCAACTTGTGAGATGATGGTGTTATCTGTAAATTTGCGACTTCTCCTGTAAAATTGGGCAAAACCAGTAGATTTATAATATAGTATAGATACCATCAGTAATAGACATTGTGCCGGCCAATATAATATCCCAACCACTATTACCGGATTCTATAGTGGGCATTTCCTATAATCACCCATTTCTCTGCAGCGCTCATTTAGACGCTCGCGAGAAATCCATTTCCGGGCTAGAAAACTACACTTAACCCCGCCAGGACACGCCAACTCCTGACGTGTCCCCTAAAATAGCGCAACGGTAAAATTACCTACAATGCACATACAAGTACAGGGTAGCAACCCGCTCCCAGTGATGTCAGTTGTTAATTTCACTGCAGCGCCCATCAAGACGCTCGTGAAAAACCCGGATCCGTGTGAGGACCTAATAGGAAACTGCACATAATTTAGCCAGGAAACGCCCAGGTAACGCCCATCAGAGACGTGTTCCTGAATACTACGCAACGGTAGGATAGTTAATATGCAAATAGAGTTACTTGGCAGTAGCACGCTCCCATTGGCTTGCACGCCAGCCGCTCCATAACCAATCACTACCAAGCAGGATGTATATGAGGAAAGGCGGGTTTTCACTCGCAATCCCTCACTTGAAAAACGGACACCCATAGAGAAGCTACGCTTGAGCAGAAACAGGTAAGAATTACTCAAGCAGGGCGCCCCTTAACGAGCTAGACATTAAAATCTTTTAAATCTGTTACTAATTAGAGCTTAATTCTTACTTCCCTAGGGGATACTACTATTTGAAACACCCCTGATTACAACCAAGACTAGGCAGCTCACCGCGCCTTCCTAAACTATTTTTTGAAACCAAGTTGTCCTATATATTGGTAAGAATCCGTTAAAGAACTTTTCCTATATCCATGTGTCTCATAGTAGCCGCCAAGTTACCAACATAGATGTTTAATTTTAAAATAGCTTTTGCCCATCTTTCTGCTTACACCGTAGAATGGTTTACAAGAGCCTTTTCCAGAATCGGCCCAGCATCCTAACCTGACGCTCGCCAGAGAGAGCGGTTGGCCAATTTTACAAAAGTGTCCACAGATTGACGGACTTGGAATCTATCCCATCATCATTACGGGATAGGAATGATAAAAATAATCCGCAGGTACGCTCTTTATAATATAGACCTAGAATCTAAGAGGTTTTAAATATAAGCCAATACAGACTCAACAAAAAGGGTACATGTGCTTCCCCTTGTAGATGGTAAAAAATCCCCCGATTCCTGAGAATTACAGCCACCACAACCTATAGGAAACGCCACAATAAGGAAACCTACAGGTATGCTACTACTAATAGGTTTAGAGAAAATGATACATAGTTAGGAATTTCTCCATTAGCCTTTCCTACTATAGAGGGTTAACCACTCCTTTATCTCATCTATCTAACTAATATCCCCTAACATGGGATCTTAATTGAAACCGAGCTCCAACAATTGATCGCAAGAAGGTTTATAACCTCAATGTGCAGAGAACCTCTAAGTTCATATAAGAAATAAGTGATGTTTCCATTTATTCTACGCAAAACATTGTTTGTTTAGATGACAGATAGTTTAGAATCACTGTATTAGATGGAGTTAACCTGTTTTGAAAATTAGATATCTAATTTCATGTGTATCCATCTTAGGAGACTTATGAGGACCCAACTGTATGACAGACAACGCAAATAACAGTCTTGATAAAGGTGGCACCGAATTACACGCAAAACCACCGAAACGCGTCGACGCAAGTTCAAGTACAATTCATGTTGTTCCTCCCTGATGCATATAAGATTGTGAGGTTATAACACCAGGGTAGTTTGAAACTTTTTCTGTGAATGTACGCCTTGTAAACTTTCAAGTCTTATGTTTTACAATTTAGGTTTGTCTGTCCCATACTTTTGTGCAGGTCACAAAAATATATATTTGTTTTTAATTGTGTGTTCATACTATTTTATAAATGTACTGTATGCTATTTTAATATTTGAATAAATTGTTATGTACTTTTTATGTTGTTTACACTTTTTAATTTGAGGAGCATAATTTCACTGTGTTATAGCTAATTTTCTAGCTTTTCCTATACACAAACCCAAGGGAATCAATCTGTTTCTTACGTAAGTAGAATGAATTCAGTGTTCATTGAACAGCAAAAAAGAGGAAGAAACTCTTTCTGACCGTGTGAGTAGGAGGGAATTCAGGAAGGAGCCCAAAACAACTAAGTAACAGAGGGAACGATGCACTAGCTAGAGAGCTGAGTGCAAATAAGAATGCACACATACATCAGAAGCACATTGCATAATACTGGCACTACTCAATCAGCTTCGGGCAAAATGGGGGAAACAATAAGCTGAAAATTCTCTAAGGGCCTTATTACGTTGTCGGGCTGACCAACCTCTGGTCGGCAGTACTGACACCGCTATTACAAAGCGACTGCACATGGTGTGTTCGCATACTCCAATTTCTCTATGGTAGGGTGTGCTGCAGTTGAAAACTGGCCGTAGCACAAGATCACATAGAGAAATGGGAGTTTCTGTTAATCCCTGCACCGTGGGGCCCACTCGGCCTCCAACCGGAGGCCGCGGGGTGAAGGGGGCACTGCTAGGGGTTCTCAACGCCGCTTTCCAACAGACTGTCCATGTCGGAAAGCCTGACATGGAAAGCCTGTCAGAAACTGCCATCGTAATCCTGACAGCAGAAATGCCGTACATAGGGATTACGGTGTGACCTCCGACGGAATGACCCACTGGTTTCACTTTCGACCGCCAGCATTGGAATGTGGCGGTCGGAAGTGAAACTGAGGATGTGACTCGGAAAGCCTCCAACCTGTGGTCAGAGGCATTCCGAGTCACATCGTAATGACGCCCTAGGTGTTTTCTGTTGCCATTGTCTCCCACCTCAAGAGGACAAGATAATGGGTGTAAAACACTCCAGTAACTCTCTGAAATAAAAAATATGCAGAGGTAAACATGATATGCTATGAATCCCTAACATGACACTGATTTTTCTTTCCCTGCTTCAGTGTTCTAAAATTGCTGTTAGGAAGTGTGGACACTGATCAACTCAATATAAAATAAATACTCCTGACTCAAATTATGACGCAGGTCAATATTTTCTGATGTAGTGAAGGACTGAAGGTAAAAAAAGAGAGGCTGGATCCTGATTTGAGATTTAAGAGACATGGGCTACCAGCAGGTTTTCGATTGTGTTGTATTACATGGGTAATTATAGAAAAGCATTAACTACGGTGCCTTCATAGTCTACCAGTCAATTCAGTTAACTCGATTACACATTACGGGGCCAAAACTGAGCTGGACGGTGCAGGGATGCTAAATTGGACAGAAATTGCATGCCTACTCCATGCAAATATGAGTTATTGTCCACAGAATGCGGAATACCCATGCAGACCAAGAATTTCCAGAGTCTTTGCAGCATGTGTGTGTTCCAATTGTGCGAACAATCTGCTTCCATTTACCACCTGCCAACAGCAGCTATAATCAGGTCTGGTGTTCCCACTCCTGGCAATCAAGGTTCAGTTCACCTCGGATGAGGCAGGGCATTACTGCACCCAGATATCCTGCTCAACCGAACTATATCAGAGCCAAGATGTTTACCTTCACTTGTTCATAGACAGACCTAAACATTTTTTTCTGAATAAATTGAGAGGAAGAACGAGGTAATAATGGCTACTCTTCCAAAATGTGGAGAGGGTGTGGCTTAATAGCTAGAAGAGTCGACCTGGAAGCTGCAGAACCAGGTTCGAGCTCGGCAGGGACGATCAACATCCTGTGACTCTGGGTAAATCACTTAATCTCCCCTCGCCTAACAAAATGAGTGTATCCATCTGTAATGCAACTAGTTCTCATGTACAGTGCTTTGATACCTCCGGATCGAGTTTGTGCTATATAAAAAGAAAAGAAAATGCTCCCAGGTGATGCAGTACATTAAGTAAAACATTTTTATCAACAGAACCTTGACAACCTGCAAGTCCCGGGCAATGGTTTGTCCTAGAATCAAGAGACACTCTGTGGGGAAGGTATGCAAAATTTAACGTGCCCCCTTCTGAGGCCCTCAATAAGATAGCCATCAGCATTAAGTCAGGTTCACCCAGAGATCCTGCTTCCCCTAAGGTGCTAAGAGGGAGTATTGAGACTCTCGAGCTCTGATTAGGACACCTTCTTCATCTCAGGAATTATTCCAAAAAAATGGAAAGAGGCTGTTGTTCTTCCATTAAAAAAGAAGCCCCATGTTAGTATGGACCAATTAGATAACCTGCGTCCTATTTCACTGCTTCCATACTTTACAAAAGTTGCTGAGAAGGTAGTAAATATCCAACTGACGGCCCACATCTGCAAGCATAACCTACTTCATTCTACCCAGTATGGGTTTCGGGCTCTCTACTCCACCTAATCGGCTCTGCTTCTTTCCATGGAGACCATTCGGAAATATGTAGACGAGTGACAGACGGCGGCCTTAATCTTATTAGATTTAAGTGCCGCTTTCGACACTGTTGCTCATTACACCCTGCTAAAGTGTCTAAGAAAGGGAGGTGTAGCAGGGAGCGCCTTGAAATGGATGGAATCCTTTTTGTCCGAGCGCAGTTTCCAGGTGGCGCAGGGATCCCACTATTCTAAAGACACCAAGTTGAAATGGGGGGTACACAGGGGTCCGCCCTTAGCCCGACCCTGTTTAATCTCAACATCACTCCTTTGGCGGAGATCACTGAAAAATTCGGGGTCAGTGCTGTGTTCTATGCTGACGATACTCAACTGGTGGTGTTCCTTACACAGGCACAGGAGAAGGCAGCTTTTAATTTTGTAACCTGCCTTCAAGAACAGGCGTCTTGGATGGAGAATAACTGCCTTAAATTGAATGGTAACGCGACTGAGGTGCTTGTCATAGGGAAAGCACCATCAGTATGGTCGTCGGCATGGTCTCCTCAGCCACTGGAACCCACCCCCAGGCCGTGCGAATAGGTTAAGAACTTAGGGGTATGGCTGGACACCAAGCTCTCATTTTAGATTCATACCAGGCGTGTGGCAGGTGCATGTTTTGAAGTCCTGCGCGGTCTCTGGAAAACTCTAGATGTCCTGCCTACTGCAGCCAGGAAAACCATGATGCATGCCCTGGTGACATCGCGTCTGGATTATGGGAACGTACTGCACCTGGGAGCGAATGTTCAATGCATTCAGAGACTCCAACGTATCCAGAATGCAGCAGCACGCCTGGTCTTGATGCTTCCAAGGAAAGCCTCTTCTAAGAGGGCCTTAAGCTCCCTTCACTGGCCTCCAATCAGGGAGAGAGTTCTGTTTAAGGCTCTATGTATCAGCCATCGGATTATACATAGGAAGGGCCCCACCTACCTGCATGACCTATTAACTTCCTATTCCCCGACTCACCAATTAAGATCGAGTGGGACGGGGTTGGTGAGTATCCCTACCATCAGGAGAGCAAGGATGGGTGATTGCTCCTTCCGCTACCTGGCAGCTCATCAGTGGAACAAACTCCCTCAGGACCTCCGAACGGGGGTCTCGGAGACTATTTTCCGTAAAGAACTGAAAATGTACCTTTTCCCCTCTGAGTAGACTCTCCGCACTAATGTCCAGCTTTTAAGTTCCCCCCTTGTGTTTTCTGTTTCAGTTCGTACCGTAGTGCGGGGACACACTAGCCTAGTGTAACCATGCGCTTTACAAATGTGATTATTATTATTATTATTATTCATTGTTGACATAAGGCAGTGACTCAGTAAATGGTGTGTGGAGAATCATCAGAAAAAGCATCTTTTCTAAAGAAAACTCTAGGAGAAAGGTGTTTTCAGCCTGAAAGGTGTTGAAATTGTTCTGATTCAAAGTGGAATATTTCCAATTTTTTTTTAACAAATCCACTAGCAGGACCTCTGCCTACTGAGGAGGCGAGCTGCTGCACTGACGCTTAGCAAGGACAACTGAGACAAACAAGCATTTGCAATACAATTGGTCTCGCCTTAGGGACCTTATATCTATTTAGCTATGCAGCACATTGGCCTGGGTGCTGAAACATCTTCTGTTCTTTAACATGAAGTGAAAGTAAGCACCAAATGCGTGATATGTCAGGTATGGGAACACATGGAGATAAATTAAGCCTTTCAGCGGGAAATGGAAAGATCTGTTTTTAATTTAAAATCAGGACCTTCAGTGGTCATATAACTGAAAATACAAAATTTTAAAAAATATGATTGTCTGTGGGTGCTCATGGAAAACAATTTCTATGGACTGGAATCTAGAGAATGCTAAAGTGATTCTGGTATTTTACTGACCTCTGCTGGTCGTAAATAGAGTCAATTGCCATAAAAATTAAATAAAAAGTCCCTCAGCAGAAACCAATTCTGGTATTTTACTGACCTCTACTTGTCGTTCTCTATCAAGACATTTAAATAGAGGCAGTTGAACAAGCAGAAAGCAATTCTGGTATTTTACCGACCACTACTGGTCGTTTTCTATCAAGACAGTTAAATAGAGGCAGTTGAACAGAAAAAGAGTCCCTATGTGGAAGCAGACAAGTCCTAGGGCTGATCTTCAGAGCCCACAACGTACATACAGATATAAGTATATACTAAAGTATATACAAGAGGTCTTGAATGCTCGACCTAAAAAGGCATGCGAAGATTACCTTGGTGAACCAGAGGAAGTCCTGCATGAGAAGGCAGGAGTAGGAGTCATCTATTTCCACCACTGGGATCTGATCCTCAGACGTTACTAGAATGTTGTCATCTTTGTAGAATATGGAGGTTAAATAGAGTCCTCTGAAACAGCAGAGAAAAAAACACAACAATCAAATTATTTTGACAAATTAAAGTGAGGAGGAAGGCTCTTTTTTTTAATTTTCATGTTGGAGACTTACTGTAAAGGTCTTGGATCAGAGACATATGCACCTTGTATTGCCTGACTGTAGAAAGTACATTGTGTGGTGCTTAAAATGTGGGGTTATGGCTTGTCAGCAACTACAGGTGCAATCCACAGCCAGACTTCACTTGAAGTTTCTCACAAGGACGTTGTCAAATTCCATGCCTATGTTTATTTGTAGCAATAATAATTTTTAGACGTATATTTTTGAAGGTGAATGATGTCTAAGGATGACACACCAATCAAATTCTGCTTGTGTCTGTGTCTTTTTCATTGGTAAAGCGCAATCTTGTCATCTTAAACGTTTGCTCTCTTAGCCAATAATATTTTCATTTATCCAGCCCATTTCACACAGTACCACGCATGGAAAAACAAAGGGAGTCATTTGAAAAAATTAATACATGATACCTACATAACCCACTGATGTGCTTGTCAGCCTGTTTACTGAGAAAATAAGTTGTTATCACTTGTTTATTTTTTTGTAATCAGCTAATTGGAAGTAGGGTCAAAGATGCAGTTAGAAGAAGGGATTATTTAGGGAAATCTGGGACTCACACTACTCAAATGTCATTAAGTAAGAAACACCCCTTGTACCAGGTCAAGATTATCTCTCAGGCTGTAAAATAGGAAGATATACTTTAAATACATTACATTCTGTTGAAGGTTGCTAGTTCCTGTATCTATTTTTTGGTAGCTTTTGCCCTATTTGAAAAAGCCATGGTGCCAAAATTTAGCTGAAATGTATTGTTGTCAAAACAGTGAAGGATGCGTTGCAAGTTAGAACATCGAGAAGAAAAATACTGCTCTGCCTATACGACCACCAACATATTAGCGCTAGTATATATAAGTACATGTTTACTATTCTTAACTCTGCATCTGCACCTATGTACCTTGAAAATAAATTAATTCTTCAGATTATATATATATATATATATATATATATATATATATATATATATATTACCTACTGGCGGTCGCCAGTAGGTATATATAGTTAGGATTTTTTCTCTATGGGATTTTTGAAAATTCTATGTCTAATAACTTTGGCGTTTGTGGACGGAATTGGCTGAAATTTTCAGGAAAATGGAACATTTTGTTTCTGAGCAGCCCCTGACAATTTGGGGGGGTTTCATCAAGGGGGGGCCGAGAAAAAAGGGGGGTCCCAAAACGCGTTTTTCCCATGTTAATTTCCATAGGGCGGTTGGCCTCACTTTTAGCTCGAACGGCTGAATGGATTTGCACGAAACTTGGCACAATTGTAGGGACTGTTAGCCCGATGTGCCTTTGCTAGGTCCCAATATATGTGCTCCAGTGGATTTTGAGTAATTTAGGTTCAAAAAAAGATATATATCTGGGCGGAGCCTAACCACACATCTGATCTGATTGGCTGTCAGCACTTCATCCAAGAAGTGTTGGCAGCCATCTTGGGACCAATATACATGATAGCACCTCATTAAAAAGCATTGTAGTTAATAGAGGGTTTTAGGACTTTAGTTACATTATAAATCATTTGTTGATGGTACCAGACTCGTTTTAGGAATTGTGGTGGGTTCTAAGGTGATTTTACTATGTGAAAAAACCTTCTGCTGTGATATCATGAATATTGTTTAAAAGAAAACTAATATCTCATGATTTTCCCACAGTGGTTTGGAAGGGGATCTATAAGCTAAACTGAAAGCATATTTTCTGTAAATTCACATTATCTTTCTCAGTCATGTGAAAATGAAGTCTGACATTCTCAGTAAAACATGTACATCCAACAAGGACAGAGACTGTCAGTTGATTCCTTTGTGTTCTACTGCAGCCTCCTAGAGTATTCTAAAGAACAACTAGAGCGCTAACAGTCCTACTTATTACAAAGGTATGGCACACCTGAAGCCATCTTGATTGGAATAAAGTGGTAACTCTTAAAACATTTAATTTAAAAAGAAACAACATGAGGGGGTATATTTTGCCATAGAAAGTATGATTAGTGCTGCAGAATGAAAAATTAGGGCACATTTTGAGTGACTTCTCAAATCCTTTTCTATTTCATTAAAACATTCTGACATGCAGTCTCCCAAAATGGCCACCAGAGACAAAAGAGCCCAAATGTAGCCCAAATATCACCCAGATGTAGCCCAAGTATAGCCCAATGACAGAATGTCCCAGAGTGTTCTAAAGAACAACTAGAGCGCTAACAGTCTTACTTATGACAAAAGTATGGCACACCAGAAGCCATCTTGATTGGAATGAAGTGGTAAGTCTGAAAACACTCAATTTAAAAAGGAACAACATGAGGGGGTTAATTTTGCCATAGAAAGTATGATTAGTGCTTCAGAAAGAAAAATTAGGGATCATTTTGAGTGACTTCTCAAATCCTCTTCTATTTCATTAAAAAAATTCTGACATGCAGACTGAAACATGCACTTTGAATACCAGCAGCAGACGTCCCTGGTGAGCAGTAGCTTTACTACAGTGATCTAATGTGCAACTAGAGTGCTAACATTCAGAATTTATGGCAAATGTGTGACACATCTGAATGCCTTCTTGATGGAACCAAAGTAAACAAGCATTGAAAATGCAATAGATCTCGCCCTCGTTTAAGTTAAAGCCATTCTGTTTGTAATGAGGTGGCTTTTTAGCTTTGCTTTTATTAGTGTTTTTTCAACTTTCATGTAAATAACATGCATCTGTATGCATATAAGTATATGTATGCATGCTATTATGTTTGTATTTATATAGATATACAGATGATATATGTTTATATATGTATGTATATATATATATTCACTGAAAAAAACATAGGTTATAGACCATATATAGTTAGGAATTAGCATTTACAAAACCTTGAAAATTCACTGAAAAAACCATAGGTTATAGACCATATATAGTTAGGAATTAGCATTTACAAAACCTTGAAAATTCACTGAAAAAACCATAGGTTATAGACCATATATAGTTAGGAATTCGCATTTACAAAACCTTATTTTACTCACACAAAACCATTGAAATTCCATATATAGTTAGTTGCACTAACTATATATCGCGCACCCGCAATCCACTGCTGATGATGTCACATATTACATCATTCATGACATGGTCAGTGACATCACTGATGACATCACTGATGACATCTCAAATGACATCACTGATGACATCACTGATGACAACATCCAGTGACTGTATGTTTCTGTAAAGTTAAAATATGTCTTACATATTGAAGAATGAGTGGATGTATTAGTGTCTGGATGAAGGATTTAGTAGGTGCATGACTGACTGTATGAGTGAGTGATAAAATGTGTCTCACTGAGTGCATGGGTTAGTGACTAAACTGTCTTAATTTGTGCATCATTATGTCTGTTGTTCTGTAAACTGTTGCATGTGTTGATAAGTAGCTATATGAGTAACTATATGGGTTATTGATTGGTTGCCCAAGTATTTGTATGGGAGACTGAGTGTGTGTGTGGGTGGCTGGGAGGTGTATGACTCTGTGCATAGATGTGTGAGCAGTTGATTCACTAGATGTATGGTTTCAAAAGTGCATGTGGAAACAGCTGTATGGGCGGTTGACTGTGTGCATGAGTGTATTGGTGAGTGAATGGATATCTCAGTGCTACATGTCAAAGTAAGTACATATGTAAAACACAGTACATGTGAGAGTTGACATATATAAATAACTGTGCAAAAGAGCCAGTGAATGCGTGAGTGGCTGTATGGATCATTGTGAACTTGTATCAGGGATTGTATAAGAGAGTAAATATGTGTTAGTATATGTTTGAATAAGTAAAGTTTGTATAACTGTATAGTTGAGGAAATGGAGGTGTGATTGATTCTTTGCATGACTGACTAGGTGTGTGAGTAACTCCATGGATGAGTGACAGTCTGTGAGTGTCTGTTTACACTGATTGTATCTAAGGTTATATTAGAGTCTGAAGAGGTTCATCGTATTATCACATGAATGATATCATCAGTGATGTGATCAGTAATGTCAAATGAGATGTCATCAGTGATGTCATCAGTGATGTCATTTGAGATGTCATCAGTGATGTCATTTGAGATGTCATCAGTGATGTCACTGACCATGTCATGAATGATATAATATGTGACATCATCAGCAGTGGATTGCGGGTGCGCGATATATAGTTAGTGCAACTAACTATATATGGAATTTCAATGGTTTTGTGTGAGTAAAATAAGGTTTTGTAAATGCGAATTCCTAACTATATATGGTCTATAACCTATGGTTTTTTCAGTGAATATATATATATATATATATATATATATATATATATATATATATATATATATATATATATATATATATATATATATATATATATATATATATATATATATATATATATATATATATATATATATATATATATATATATATATATCCATACAAATTGCTCCGCAACATAAGCCTGTACCTTAAAGGGCTGCCGGTGCAAACAGTGCGTAGCTTCTGTTTCAAAATCCAAAGATCCCCTCCTTTCCATTCAAAAGAGGTGCACCGACACTGGTTAGGTTTCAATTCAACTTGATTTATTGTGAAACAGCACGAAGGTCAGAGGCTTCCAAATCCCAACGTTTCTGCTCTCAGCGAGCCTTGATCACGGGAGATAGTCTCTGATTTGAAAAGGGCCCACGTGGTCTCTCTTTTTATCAACGTGGGCCGTAAGTTCATGCAGAGTGCGCACAGGAAAATTATCAGCATAGGATGGTAACTAGCGCCGTCGTTTCCAATAATGTGAATGACATGCTGCGCATATCCTTGCTGTCTCCCCTAACGTGGCCTCTGCTCTCTTCTTTTCGGGGAAAAGGGTTTCCTGTCATATATCTGCGTGCTTCCAGAGACGCAGTTCGGAGGTCCCCGCTTCACAAAGGGTCCGGAGCACTCTCGTACTGCTGTGGCAGATTTTGTGTGCACCAAGGGATTGGTAGAGCTCCGGTACCTGCCACCTTGCTGCAGAAAGAAAAAAAGGCGGTTGCCAGGTAACCCACCTGGCTCTGGGTGATGTGCACGGCCACACCGACCCCCGCTGACATTTGGACTACAGCACGACGGCGGAAGCGGTCAGGGGACTCGAGGGAGCATCTTTTGTGGACACTTCAAGGACTTACACATGGGCCCACATAAGTGATGTAATATGTAATATGTGACGTCATCAGCAGTGCATTGCAGGAGCACAAGTTATAGTGAGTCCAACTAACTATAACGTGGGAATTTCAATGGTTTTATGTCAGTAAAATTTCCAGCTAACTATAACTGGTGTGAAACCTATGGTTTTTTCAGTGAATTTAATAGGTTTTTTAAATGCTAATTCCTAACTACAACGGATGTGAAACCTATGGTTTTTTCAGTGAATTTCATAGTTTTTTTAAATGCTAATTCCTAACTATGACTGGTGCGAAACCTATGGTTTTTTCAGTGAATTTCATAGGTTTTTTAAATGCTAATTCCTAACTATATATAAGGCCCCAAACCGATGTTTTTTTCTTTGAATTTCAAAATTTTGTTAATAGCAAATGTCTATAGCTCTGAAATGTAATATTTTTGAAAAATGAATGAATCCTATATTTTATTTGTATTTGAAACAATTTTTTTAATGTATATATATATATATATTTTTTTTACCCTGGAACGCTCCCGGGGCGCGCCCCGGTGAGCGCCCCGGAAAGCGTAGTCTTTTGAAGCGCCCCAGGGCGCGCTCCGGAGAGCGTCCCGTAAGCGCTATTGCCGCAAATGAAAACATCATCGTGACGTATCGCGTAGCCGCTTCCACGTGATACGCACGGCGTAAGCGCACCCAGAAGCACTCGAGCAAATACGATCGCGCAACGTAAACATCCGACACGCTTACGCGACGCGACCCGGGGCGCGCCCCCGCGTCGGTCATGTGACCTGAAAATAACACTTTTTATTGGTGCAGAACAGTTTTGGTTTCATAATGATGAAATCCCTGGTCTTGTGACCTGAAAATAACACTTCTCATTGGTTCAGGCCTTTTTTTCCCAAATGATGAAAGACCCCACCTTTTTTCCTTATTCTGACTTTGTCCTTTGACTTAATAAGACCTGTTTTGCAATCTTTGAGGTATATTTTGTACTTTGAAATGGCTACAGTAGCAGCAGCAGCTGGAGCATCTGCACCCCCACCACCACCACAACCACCAAGAGGACCACCACAAGATTACATTGGTGGTCAACAAGAGGAGGAGGAGGAGGAGGAGGAGGAGGAGGAGGGGAGGAGAAGGTGGCTGCAAGAACACAATACCCCATACCAGCCAAGACCACACATTGTATGGGAGTTTTTTCAATCCCAGAGGGCAAGAAAAAAGTCAATGCGGCCAAGGTGACTTGCCTAATCTGTGGCATGGAACTTTCAAGGGGGAACCCTAATAAAAAATACTCTTTTGGAAACAACACCATGATTCGCCACATGCAGCGCAGGCATGCGATCAACTATTCTGCTGCAGAGATGAGGGAACTGGCCAGTAACCCTCCCAATCTTCAAGCACCACCTCCAAAAGAAAGCAACCCACTCCATCGGGACCAGAGGCAAGGGAGGCGATCCCTTGCATTCAGCCACGGTTTGCGAATTACCGAATAACATGTATTCATTGTGGTAAGACCATCTCCTATGGTGAACTGAGCATAAAGCTCATCGTCCTTGCTGGGGACAACCACAAATGCCCCAAAAAACCCTAATTTTTTCTTTTTTTTTTTTTGCTCCAGTTGAGCCATTTTCAATTCCCTGTTTTTTCGTTTCTCCCCATAAAAATAACAAAAAAATATAAAATAGTTCATAAAAGCCAAAAAAAGTACAAAATCTTCCAAAAAACACTAAAAAAATATAAAACAACAAAAAGAAGAAAAAAACAGTTCTTTTTAGAACTACCTCCAATTTATAAAAAAAGGCTACATTTTTTAAAAACTCTGTCATTCTTCTTTCCCCATGGGCCGCTCCCCGGTCCGCTTCCCGGTGCGCGTACAGGGCGCTCCCCCGCGCAAATAAAAAAAAAAATAATAATTTTGCACCGTGGGGCCCTTTTATAGCCCCCACATCAAACCTAGGGGGTCAGGGGGGTCTACCCTGCCCCCTTATGGTCATTTCCCCCTTTTTTTCCACCTCTTGTGTCTCTATCCTACCGAGACACAAGATGGCGGCCGGTCCGGACTGTTTTGAATGTTTACAGACACCCGAGAGCCAATCAGCTTTCCGTGCGCACCATAGATATATATATTTTTTTTAACCTAAATTACTCAAAATCCACTGGAGCACATATCTTGAGACATAGCAAAGGCACATCGGGCTACCAGTCCCTACAATTTTGCCAAGTTTGGTGGAAATCCATTCAGCCGTTGGCAAAATCCATTCAGCCGTTCGGGATAAAAGTGAGTTCGACCGCCCTATGGAAATTAACATGGAGAAAACACGTTTTGGGACCCCCCTTTTATCTCGGCCCCCGCTTGACGAATCCCCCCCAAACGTTCAAGGAAGGACCGGAGCTCCGTGAGGCAAATTTGAGGAAATTTTCATGCAGATTCGTCAACCAGTGCCAAAGTTATTCACAATAGAATTTTGAGATTTTGCATTGAAAAAAATCCTAACTATAACTACCTACTGGCGACCGCCAGTAGGTAATATATATATATAAACAAAACCCTTTCAGGCATAGAGTGATGCATTAAATTATGCAAAAAAGAAGAGAACTCTGGGAAGTTCTCAAGTTTAGGTGGAAAGCAGCTCCTGTTAGAGCACTCTCACACCAGTGACACTCTAGATCTGCTCACCTCAAATGTCTGTTCTTCTATCAAAGACTTTAATCATAGATTAGCACAGTGCCATCCACGCTGAGATAAAAAAGGACAAAGTCTTTTGCCATTTCTACAGCAAAATCTTTAAGCATAAGGCTAACACAGTGCTGTCCTTGCCGAGCTATAAAATGACAAAAGTCATTTATCACACTAGGCACAGTATTACAGCTTTGAATTGGTAAATTACCAACTCAAGCCAACGTGAAATGAATAAAAGCAACCCCTGACACAGTGTTTCGCTCTAATTAGAGCTCTTCAGAGAGGTATAGCTTTGTCCAGACACAAGGGAGCACCCAGTATCAGTCAAAACAAAACCCTTTCAGACATAGAGTGACGCATAAATTATGCAAAAAAGAAGAGGAGAACTCTGGGTAGTTCTCAAGTTTAGGTGGAAAGCAGCTCCTGTTAGAGCACTCGCAACACCATAGTGCTCTAACAGGAGCTGCTTTCCACCTAAACTTGAGAACTACCTATATATATATATATATATATATATATATATATATATATATATATATATGTATATATATATATATATATATATATATATATATATATATATATATATATTACCTACTGGCTGTCGCCAGTAGGTATATATAGTTAGAATTTTTTCCCTATGGGACTTTTGAAAATTCTATGTCTAATAACTTTGGCGTTTGTGGACGGAATCGGCTGAAATTTTCAGGAAAATGGCACATTTTGTTTCTGAGCAGCCCCTGAAAATTTGGTGGGGTTTCGTCAAGGGGGGGCTGAGAAAAAAGGGGGATCCCAAAACGCGTTTTTTGCATTGAGTTTTCCATAGGGCGGTTGGACTCACTTTTAGCTCGAACGGCTGAATGGATTTGCACGAAACTTGGCAAAATTGTAGGGACTGTTAGCCCGATGTGCCTTTGCTAGGTCTCAATATATGTGCTCCAGTAGTTTTTGAGAAATTAACGTTCAAACCAAGATATATATCTGTAACAGCGCTCTGGGCAGCGATCCGGTCCGCTTACTTTTCGCTTATCGGAACTTTGCGCGCAGAAAGCTGATTGGCTCTCCGGTGTCTGTCAACATTCTAAACAGTCCGGAGCGGACGCCATCTTGTCTCTCGGTAGGATCGAGAGAGAAGAAGAGGTGGAAAACGAAGGGGGAATTTAATGAAAGGGGGCAAGGTATCCCCCTCTTGACCCCCTAGGAATGTTGTTGGGGTTATTAAAGGGTCCCGTGGGGAAAATAAAAAAAAAATGATTTTTCACGGTAGAAGCGCGGCCGCGAACTGGTAGCGAAACGGGAATTCGCCATTTTGTGCTTCGTAAATTAAATTACTAGTTATAAGTGGGTGCGGGAGACGTATCCTAATCCCCTATGTTTCCTGAGGGTGGGTGAGGAGGCTGATATATGTTGATACATCTCTTCCAGCGGCTGTGCGTGAGCTTTTTTTTTTTTTTTGCTGCGTGACAGTCCGGAGCGGCCGCCATCTTGTCTCTCGGTAGGATCGAGAGAGAAGAAAAGGTGAAAAACTAAGGGGGAATTTAATGAAAGGGGGCAAGGTATCCCCCTCTTGACCCCCTAGGAATGTTGTTGGGGTTATTAAAGGGTCCCATGGGGAAAATAAAAAAAAAATGATTTTTCACGGTAGAAGCGCTTCACGGGCCGCGAACTGGGCCGCAAACTGGTAGCGAAACGGGAATTCGCCATTTTGTGCTTCGTTAATTAAAGTAGTAGGTATAAGGGGGTGCGGGAGACATATCCTAATCCCCTATGTTTCCTGAGGGTGGCTGAGGAGGCTGATATATGTTGATATATCTCTTCCAGCGGCCGCGCCATCTTGCCTTTTTTCGAATGCCACAATTTTGTCGTGCACGGCAGCCATTTTAGATGCCAGGCTGGTCCCAGGCTATCACCTACCCCTGCGGATGTAGTTTATGGCCCCAGCTGTAGAGAATTCAGACATGCCAATCCTCCTGATTCAGGCGTGTGAGTACTGATTTCAGTGCTAGTCTCCCGCCTCCCGATTTCTGCAAGCAAAAACCCGGGGGCATATTACGAACAACTAGCGATAATTTTTGTCTCTAACTTGTTTAGAGACAAAAATTATCGCCGCACATCGGCGATTTTTATCGCAGATAAACCTTGCTATTATCGCAGAAAAGTCAGCGATATTCATGTATTATCGACCTAATGCTCTTAGCCATGTTATCCACCTCCCATTGGATAACATGGCTAAGAACTGCTCAGGGCAGGTGTTAGATTTTGGAGATATTCGCGCTTAGCGCGAATATCTCCAAAAGTTGGTAATAGAAGGTAGCGATGTTAGGGACTGTTTCTAGTCGCTAACATCTTGGCACGCCACTTTGCATGTCATTAGTGATAAGTATCACTGACATGCAAAGCGGGGCCCAAGATGGTCGCTATCTCCTTTTAGCTGTCACTAACTGGTGTTAGCGACAGCTTGATAATAGGGAAATAATTTTATCTCCGCTTTCATGGCTTTTAAAGCCAAAAAAGCGGAGATAAACCCCCTTGATAATATGCCCCACGATTCCTTGGGGGTTTCAGCTGACAGGGCTTGGTATTGTGTTACATGGTAATTTTTCCAGGAAACGTCAGAGGGTCGATGCAGGGGTTCTAGAAGAGGTGATAAACCATTTAAGCCTCATGAACAAGCGCATGGTCTTTTAAAGATTTGTGAAGTACTCGGGGCGGCGGTGTGTGTGTGCCCTCTTTCAGGAGCGGGCGGGGGGGCACTGCCAGCAACTTGCCAGGTCAGGTAGTGTTCAACACGTGCATCACCCTTTCTCTGTCTGCTATTGCGCTCCATGCTTCGGAAAGGTAAGAAAAAGAACGTGCATTTGAGTTTGAAATGTCCGATCCTGCAGCAGCACACTTCCAAAGCCCACACATGACAATAACCCGATTCAAAGCCCCATTCACCCGTTTTTAAAAAAATAGATAACACTCCAACAAAGTAAGGTTATAAAACTTTATTAACTTTTAACGATAATGAACAGAACAAAAACTAAAAACATTTAAACATTTATTAACACAAAAAGCAACAATGGTTAGAAGCTGTCTTTTGTGCGAATAGTCCCAAGGCAGCACAACGTGCAGAGTTCTGGACGGCACCCAGGTGATGTCGCCTGGGTGCCGCACTGGTTTAGGGATCCTACAATGCTGCTCCGAAAATTGGCGTGGGGCGTCCCGGGTGGGGCGGGGGGAGGCCTCGTCAGTAGCGGTCTGTTGTGCGAATAGTCCCAAGGCAGCACAACGTGCAGAGTTCTGGACGGCACCCAGGTGATGTCGCCTGGGTGCCGCACTGGTTTAGGGTTCCTACAATGCAGCACAGAAAAACAGCGTGGGGAGTCCCGGGTGGTGCGGGGGGAGGCCTCGTCAGTAGCGGTCTGTGTCCAGTGTCACATGGCTGACACAACATGTACGACAGGCACCCAGGTGATGTCCAGTAAACTGCCGCACTGGTTTTGGTATCCTACAATGCTGCTCCGAAAATTGGCGTGCGGCGGCCCGGGGGGGGGGGGGGGGGGGAGGCGGCGTGAACGGGCCTCCCCAGGTGGCGGCCATCTAGCTGATTTGCGCTCGCTCTTGCGGCCACAGCGTCTCGCTCACCATGTTGTGGAGTTGCTCCCACTCTTGCAGTGCAGCGATAGGCGGCTGCCACATGGCTGTCAAAATGGCGGACGGCTCTTCGGTTTTGGGCCTGGTCCACTGAAATGGCCCTGGGACACCTTGGAAGTCGGACGCTTGCCTGCTAGGGCTTGGGCTCCATTCTCGAAAAGCGTCCCCTCAGCCGTGAAGATTGTATAAAAGTCTTGGGGGCCCCCGACTCCCGCAGGCTTCCGGTGGGGAGCGGCTGCCATGATTGCTCGCGGAATGACCACGACGGAGCCACGAGATGGTGGTGCTCGCATGCTGACGCCAGCTTCAGTCTGAATGATCCAGAAACAAGGTGGGGCTTTCATCGTTTGGGAAAAAAAATGTTCTAAACCAATGAAAAGTGTTATTTTTAGGTCATATGACCAAGCCTTCCATCTTTAGGAAACCAAAAGTAAAATGAACCAATGAAAAGTTTTATAAACAAGTCACATGACCTGTTATGCGACATAGGGCTACAAAAAGCGTAGAAAATCCGTTGGCACGTGAGGCGGCGTCAGTAGCGGACCGATGTGCGAATAGGCCGAAGGCAGCACAACGCGCCGAGATCCGGATGGCACCGAGGTGGTGTCCAGCAAATTGCCGCACTGGTGTGGCCATCCTACAATGCTGCGCCGAAAGACGGCGTGTCCAGCTGAATTGCGGTCACTGTTGCGGTACAGTGACTCGAACGCGCCGAGATCCGGATGGCGCCGAGGTGGTGTCCAGCAAATTGCCGTACTGGTGTGGCCATCCTACAATGCTGCGCCGAAAGACGGCGTGTTCAGCTGAGTTCCGGTCACTCTTCCGGCACAGTGACTCGAACGCGCTGAGATCCGGATGGCACCGAGGTGGTGTCCAGCAAGTGGCTGCACTGGTGTGGCCATCCTACAATGCTGCGCCGGAAGTCGGCGTGGGGTGCCCCGTTGGCTTATGAGGTGATGTCAGTAGTGGACTGATGTGTGAATAGGTCGGAACCAGCACAAGGCGCCAAGATCCGAATGGCAAGTCCTGGATGTTGAGTGCCTCAGTTGAGATTTCTGAGCAGTGCTTGTAGAACTGTCTGAAGCTTATTTGCACCTGCTGCAGCTTCACTAGGTCCGGCGGAACTTGTTGCCTTTTCCTTTCTGCTTCTTTTCCTACAATGCGTTTCTTCTGAAGACACGACCAGGTCCCTGAATGTGTGCAGGGGGACGCTATTGAATGAATGAACGCGCCGAGATCTGGATGGCACCGAGGTGGTGTCCAGCAAATTGCCGCACTGGTGTGGCCATCCTACAATGCTGCGCCGAAAGTCGGCGTGGGGTGCCCCGTTGGTTTATGAGGTGATGTCAGTAGCGGACCGATGTGTGAATAGGTCGGAACCAGCACAAGGCGCCCTGCACTGTTGAGCCTTTTTCAATGTCTGTTTTTTGTTCTTTCCCCTCCATCAAAAACAAAACAAAAATACAAGGCGCCAAGATCCGAATGGCAAGTCCTGGATGTTGAGTGCCTCAGTTGAGAGTTCTGAGCAGTGCTTGTAAGACTGTCTGAAGCTTATTTGCACCTGCTGCAGCTTCACTAGGTCCGGCGGAACTTTTTTCCTTTTCCTTTCTGCTTCTTTTCCTACAATGCGTTTCATCTGAAGACACGACCAGGTCCCTGAATGTGTGCAGGGGGACGCTATTGATTGAATGAAAATGGCGGCTTGACACAAAGCTGACTCAAGCGTTACTGTTGGTGCTATACAGACAAAAATTGGTTTTCAGTTTGTACATTCTTCAGGTTTTTTTTTCCATCCAAGTCTGATTGAGAGTTTGTAGAAAAATGGCTTCAGATTTTCCACATACTACTCTTCAACATTCTTCCTAAATGTAACAATGTGAAACTCACTAGGAGAACGGCTGTTTCTGTTTCCTTTCAAAATGCTGCCACCAATATTTTCTGAATGGAAGACACCATCTTGTAACATAAAGGGCCGAAAGGGGTTCTGGTCTGGCCGATGGTTGGTGGAGACATTTTGACTATATCTTGGACCTGCCCGGCCTCGCCCAAAATGGCGCCGGTATAAATGGGACTCGTAACTCTTTGCCCGCAAATGTATATCTAGAAAATGTTATTGTAAGTGGCCCTGTCGTATTTTAATTACAAAATGTACGTCCACCGATTCCGCAACTGTTAGACACCTTTGTTCTTGTCACCTAATGGCCCGCTCGTTACGTTCTTCTACAGTGTAAATGTCTCCTCATCATATACGATTTGAGTTTGCTCCGTGGCCGGCCCACGTGGTTATAGGCCCGTATTTGTATACTGACATTTTCACAATAAAGGTTTTTAAAACAAAACACGGTAGTAGTATTTTCATTTGTAAAGTTTTTACTTTTAGTGACTGTTTTCGAATCAGTAAAAGGCAAGTGAAATAAAGCAGTCCAATTACATGACGGATAAAAGGTATAATATGTAGGAACGCAGTAAAGATAAATGGTCAAGGGCAGTTGTGTTTTTCATGTCTGCAACATAAAGTGATCGATAAGAATCTGATAATCAGGCGTATCGGCGACTAAGACAGCAGGCCGAATCTCTTTTACTCAACGGCTCCGTCATGGAAGGAAGAAACGCCCTTTTTCTCGAAAAAGGAATATATTTTACTTGCAAGACAGTTGTAAATTTTCCGGGAAAGTACATTAGCCTGGAATATTATAACATATGTTTGAAAAAAAAATATTGTTCGAAAAAAATAAAAAGCGTAATTTTTAGGTCATATGACCAAGCTTTTCATCATTAAATTAACAAAAGTAAAATGAACCAATGAAAAGTTTTATTAACAAGTCACATGACCTGTTATGCTTACGTTACGCGCTGCGCGCCGCGCCTCGGATCACTTCCGGGTGCGCTAACGCAGCGTGTCATAAAACGCATTACGCGACAACGTAGGTCAAGAATATAGTCTAAATGTCTCCACCAACCAGCGTTCAGAACACAACCCCTTTCAGCAGTCCAAAAAGTTCTGTTAAATGACAACAGAGGGGACAGGCAACAAGAACCATCAGTCAAAGAGGGGAGGGCAAGTTCTTCCCTTCCGGGTCATGTTGGGGCGCTACCGGAACTGATCGAATTGGTAGTCTACAGTGTTTCTGGATGTTTCAGACTAAAGCTGGCGTCAGCATGAGACCACTACCATCTCGTAGCTCCGTCGTGGCCATTCCACGAGCAATCATGGCAGCCGCTCCCCACCAGAAGCCTGCGGGAGTCGGAGGCCCCCAAGACTTTTGTAGAATCTTCACGGCTGAGGGGACGCTTTTCGAGAATGGGACCCAAGCCCTAGCAGACAAGCGTCCGAGTTCCAAGGTGTCCCAGGGCCATTTTAGTGGACCAGGCCCAAAACCGAAGAGCCGGCCGCCATTTTGAGAGTCCTGTGGCAGCCGCCTATCGCTGCACCGCAAGAGCGGGCGCATCTCAACTACATGGTGAGCGAGACGCTGTAGTCGCAAGAGCGGGCGGAAAACAGCTGAATGGCGGAAGAGGCACAGTGTAGCAAAAGCGGGCGGAATGGCAACTAAAACGATAAAGGGGCGCCTCACTACAGCTTGTCTTCAGGTCAAACGGATTGTGGGACAAGGTCCAGAATTGAAGAGTCATCAAAAGGCAAAAAGTACCGCCGGACCCCGGGAGCCGGCCGCCTATGTCGGGGGCGATCTCAGGCTACACCAGTGCTATAAGACTTGGGGAGGGTGTCGGAGCCAAGCGTCTTCTCCGAGTCCATGGCCATCACAGCGCCCCTCAGGGGCCTCCGTCAAGCTGTTTAGGAAGGTAACATATGACATTGTTTTCTAATGCAGTCAGGTCCACAAACGACACTCACTTACTTTGAGAATAGTGAAGCTGCAGTAGGTGGAAATAAGCTTCAGACAGTGTTACAAGCGCTGCTCAGAACTCTTAACTATGGCACCCAACATCCAGAACTTATGCTATTTGAGAATGGTAGTGACATCGAAGCATCTCAGGGACCAAAACCATTAACGTACTTTCACGTATGAAAATCTTACTTGGGGAGGGGGCAGGAGCGAAGCGCCCCCTCCCAGTCAGCGCCACCACACCGTATGTTGAAAATCTGAAGCCATCGTTCTACAAAGTCAACCAAACTTGGATTGAAAAATCTAGAAAAATGTACAAACTGAAAACCAGTTTTGGTCTGCATTGCATCAGTAACAACGCTTGAGTCAGCTTTGTGTCAAGCCGCCATTTTGATTCAACAAAGCACAGGCATTGAAAAAGGCTGAAATTTAGAACTCTAAACTATGGCACCCAACATCCAGGAGCTTGCTATCCGGATCTTGGAGCCTTGTGCTGTTTTCGATCTATTCACACATCGGTCCACTACTGACATCATCTTATAAACCAACGTTATGTAAATAGTTTTTTAATAAAATGTTTTACCCTGTTTCTTTGCTGGTGTGTTGTCTATATTTTTAATATTTGCATAGGGTTTGTCATTATTTTGTGCGGGATGGGTGATGGAGCCGAGCTGTCTTGCAGCCCTCATGGTGTGGAGCTCAGTTCATCTCACTATTTTCGTATTTCTCAAGAAGGGTTGTTCCTAATATTTCTATTTTAGCGAGGTCAAAAAGAGATCCAATTAGTGGCCTACTGATTTTGCTCGATTACTTTTATTTTTTTACACGATTTTTCACTATCTGCAAAGACTAAACAGAGTATTGCGACTTTGTGCTTGTTTGTAAATAGAGAATGATCCAAAGAGAACCAATTCTAAAACAGTAAATGCTTGGACAACAATCAATCAAATGGAGAGACAAGGAGGTACGACGGATTACAACGGGGGTAAAGGCCTGCGTTAACTACCCTTCTGTATCTGCAAAGAGAGAGTACTACTAAGGCAAAAGAGGGGAGGGGGGGGGGGGGCAGCGTTCAAAGCACATCAGCGTGCATAAATACGAAAATGTTTTTATCTATCACGTACTTGACATTTTAAAGCTTTTCATATTTGCTATTAAAAAACCAATGAAATTCACAGAAAAAACCATAGGTTATAGTGGATATATAGTTAGGAATTTGCATTTACAAAACCTTGAAAATTCAATGAAAAAACCATAGGTTATAGGCCATATATAGTTAGGAATTAGCATTTACAAAACCTTATTTTACTCGCATAAAACCATTGAAATTCCATATATAGTTAGCTAACTATAAGCGCTAACTATATATCGCGCACCCGCAATCCACTGCTGATGATGTCACATATTACATCATTCATGACATGGTCAGTGACATCACTGATGACATCACTGATGACATCTCAAATGACATCACTGATGACAATTCAAATGATATCAATGATGACATCTCAAATGACATCACTGATGACATCACTGATGACAACTCAAATGACATCACTGATGACATCTCATTTGTCATCACTGATCACATCACTCATGTGATAATACAATGAACCTCTTCAGACTCTAATATAACCTTACATACACTCAGTATAAACAGACACTCACAGACTGTCACTCATCCATGGAGTTACTCACACACCTAGTCAGTCATGCAAAGAATCAATCACACCTCCATTTCCTCAACTATACAGTTATACACATCTTACTTATTCAAACATATAATAACACATATTTACTCTCTTATATAATCCCTGATACAAGCTCACAGTGATCGATACAGCCACTCACACATTCACTGGCTCTTATGTTCAGTTATTTATATATCTCAACTCTCACATGTATTGTGTTTTACATACGTACTTACTTGCACATGTAGCAATGAGAAATCCATTCACTCACCAACACACCCATGCACAGTCAACCGCCCTTATAGCTGTTTCCACATGCACTCTTGAACTCATACTCCTAGTGAATCAACTGCTTACACATCTATGCACAGAGTCACGCACCTCCCAGCCACCCACACACACACTCAGCCTCCCATTCAAATATTTGGGCAACCAATCAATAACCCATATGGCTACTCTTATAGCTACTGATCAACACATGCAGCAGCTTACACAACAACAAACATACTGATGCACGAATTAAGACAGTTTAGTCACTAACCCATGTACTCAGTGAGACACATTTAATCAGTCACTCATACAGTCAGTCATGCACCTACTAAATTCTTCATCCAGACACTTATACATCCACTCATTCTTCAATATGTGAAACATATTTTAACTTTACAGAAACATACAGTCACTGGATGTTGTAATCAGTGATGTCATCAGTGATGTCACTGACCATGTCATGAATGATGTAATATGTGACATCATCAGCAGTGGATTGCGGGTGCGCGATATATAGTTAGCGCTTATAGTTAGCTAACTATATATGGAATTTCAATGGTTTTATGCGAGTAAAATAAGGTTTTGTAAATGCTAATTCCTAACTATATATGGCCTATAACCTATGGTTTTTTCATTGAATATATATATATATATATATATTACCTACTGGCAGTCGCCAGTAGGTAGTTATAGTTAGGACCTACTTTCCATAGGAAATCCACAACATTCTATTTGGAATAACGTTGGCGTCAGTGGACGAATCTTCGCGAATTTCTCTAAGAAAATGGCCTGCTCGGTTCCGCTCTTTCCCTGAAAGTTTGGGGGTGATTCATCAAGTGGGGGCCGAGAAAAAAGGGGGGTCCCAAAACATGTTTTCCCCATGCAATTTTCCATAGGGACCTTTAGCCAGGGCTACAGTCCGAACGGCTGAATGGAATTACACTAAATTTGGCAGAGAGGTAGAGTCAGATTCGCAGATTGTGCTTTTTGTTAAATGGTGTAAATCCGTTCAGTAGTTTCTGAGAAAATTACAAGTAAAATCATAGCGATATCTAGAGACAGAGTTCTACACGCGGTCGGAGATCCGTTTAATTACGAGCGCGAGCTGTATGCTGATTGGCTGTCAACTGTCTGTCAACACTCAAAACCTGGAAGTGTTGCTGGCCATATTGTTCTTTGGTAGCAGCGAGTCACAAGCAAACAGTAAAAGAAATTTGAAAAATAAGGGAAGGAGGCAGGGTAGAAAAATTTTGATCTTCTCGGCCTGCTGAGGGGGTCGCACATGGATCTTTAGGCCCCCCCAAAAAATTTTAAAAACGCAGTGTACGCATATCGTACTCGTACGTGGTGGAAAAGTAAAAAAAAAACTAGAAGTCCGTATTATTCTTAATTAGCTCCCGGGGGGGGGGAGGGCAAATCCCGGGGGCAATTTTTTTCTATACTGGGGGGTTGAAAGGTTCCACGAGCCCTGGGGAACGCCACCCCTGGGATTTTATTCTGAAGTATGCGGTGGGTTCACGCCCCTCCCACATGCTCCGGGGACCGTCACCTTCCTGGGGCAGTAATATTTAAAATCGAGGGGTTCGTGACGGCACGGACCCCCCAGCTGCGGGGACCACCATCTTTCGGGGCTTTTTAATATTGGGAGGGGGTCGCACGGCCTCCCTCCTGGAGCTCTTGATGGCCCTGGGGTCTGACACCTCCCAGGGCCAGCTTCTGCAGTGTCCCAGGGTACCTACCCCCGGGACATTGCTGTTTGCTATGGTAGGTCGGGAGCGTCGCGGCTCCCACTTTAGTAAAGCAAACCGCTTTCCTATTTGAAAGAGAGAGCAAGTTAATATGCTGTCTTTTTTAAGTAGGAAAGCAGATTCCTTTTTTTTATAGAGAGAGGGGCATATAAACTGGTCTCTCTGACAAAGCAATGCCGGCTTTCAAACGACGCGGGGAGCTGGCTGGGACCGTGGGGGGTATTGGGTTCCCCATATGGTCCCAAATGTTATTTTTTGAGTCCCGGGGGATGGGGTCCCTTTGTAGCTCCTTAAACATTTGTGTGGCGACGCGCTCTAGTTTACCAGAGTGTGCGGCCACTGCATTCTGGGAACGTAGGCGGGCACAGGAGTTGCCAGAGTCTAGCAATGGGACATTAAATCATCATATTCTTATCTCTGTGTCTGTGTGGTTATTATGGTAATTTTCCTTCTATTTGACAATATTCTCAGAAGAGATGCTTCTTCTTAGAAAGTGAAAGTGGAATGATTAAAATGGGACCGAACTTTCAACAGTTGGAATAGGAAGTGTTATGAACCAATTAAATCTCTTCTTTTAAAGTCTCATGGCTTTGCGTACGCTTACGATGTGGGTTTGTATGATGTTCCAGCGCGATTTGTGTAATTGCTTTTAAAAGTAATGTACGATTGTTGAAAGTTTAAAAAAACCATTTTCATAAGTATCCTACATAATGTATTCTATTAATATGTTCATTAAATACATAAATATATGTTTTTAAATAATTAAAAACCTATGAGTCTTTCGTGTACGGGGCGCAGTACGTGACGTCATACGTAAGCTTTGATGTGATGCGTAACCTCGAAGCGTATTCGTAGCGTATCCTGAGAATGATTATCAGACTATGGTGCAATGACTCTCTCACTGTCAAATCAGAGCACAAGGTGCGCTATGAGAATGGTTAGAAGTGGTCACTCATTGGAAATCCGATTCAGCTGTGTGGCTTATCCACGGTATCATAATGTTACTTTTTAGCCTGTTTAAGTTTGAGGTTTGTATGAAATCCTATGCTATAGGCAGATATGGATCTTTAGGGAGCGCTTATCTCCATGAAGGTTGGTTATTACCATTTATATTTAGGTGCTTGAGGGAAGGAAAAGAAGTTTGTCAGAATGGCGAGGATTGCTCAATAGCACCAGATCACTCCTTACTTTGTGGACCCCCTCAATTGCATGGCTCTTGTAATCAAGATGCAGCAAATTTGGTCTGAGTTTTGAAAGGCACTCCGACACCTGCTATCATAACAATGTTCAGTTTACTGGCAAACAGAAGTTATTTACTTTGAAATAATGCAGATTGTTGTGCAATGTTAGTAGGCATCGCTTACATGATTACGGTAACTGAGCGTGTGGTTTGCTATAAAAAAGTTGTGTTTACTCCTCTGCATGGGAAGCTGGATGTTTCTATCTGGCCGTCGTTTCCGACCTTGAAAGCAGAGTCAACCAAATGAGCCGTATAAGAGCGCTATTGTCTCAAAAAGAGGTCGCTCTTACATCTACTAGAGAAACATTTGTCCTTCATGTAGCAAACACCCGCACAGAAGTGCATGCTTTATTAAATACAGACGTGCCCCGGAATTTTAGGGAGTTAATTTAGACTATCTTTAATGCGTCCTCGAGTAGGGGGTTAGCTTACTTTTTTAAAGTTGTAAGCAATAGCCTTGTGACTTCTGTAGAAACTATATTTGGTGTCTTGTGGTTGTTTTCATTCGATTTTTTCCAGCATCTTTGGTGGATTGTCCTTAATGCTCACATTAGTTCCCCATGTGCTTGTATTAATTTGTTTACTTAAATATGGATGCACATCTTGCAGCAGATGACAATATGTCCCTGTTGTTGCTGGTCCGCAACCGAATGCTTAGTTATTAAGGGGCACTGCCTCTGGCTACATTCAGCACAGCTTATGGATTATCGTTTCGATTCTACTTTTTCACATTCGTTCAACCTGTCTTTCATTGCCTGAGCTGCGATTTCGACTGGGCCCTGGATTTGTGTCTCTGCAGTATGGTGTTTCCCAACGCGGATTATGACCAGCTGATGAGTCCCTTAGTGGTTCATGATTTGCTCTGTTCTGGCGGCGGGATTATGGCCTTAGCACGATACATGGAATTTTGGGACGTTGGAATGTTTTTGCAGCGGCGCATGACTTCTTGGCACGCAGTTACATTGAAGATGACCCGAGATTTCCTCCGATGGTGATAGAGGCTCCGGTCGTTGAGGAACATGTATGTTTATTCCCACTATTGAATTGGATTGGAAGGCCCATATCCCTCCTCCCATTCCCGGCCAAAGTCATAGAGAAAGCCGTCAACAGCCAGCTCGCCGCCTTCCTCGAATCCAACAACTCCCTTGATCCATCTCAATCCGGGTTTCGAGCCAAACACAGCACCGAAACCGCCCTCATTGCAGCGACCGACGACATCCGATCACTCCTGGACAATGGAGAAACAGTGGCCCTCATCCTACTCGACCTTTCCGCCGCTTTCGACACAGTCTGCCACAGCACCCTTATACAACGCCTCAGCAACATCGGCATACAAGGAAAAGCCTTGGACTGGATCATCTCATTCCTCGCTGGGAGAACTCAAAGAGTCCGACTTCCCCCAGTCAACTCAGAAGCCACTGAAGTCATCTGTGGCGTACCTCAAGGATCCTCACTCAGCCCCACCCTCTTCAACGTCTACATGAGTCCTCTCGCCTCCATCGCGCGTCATCACAACCTTAACATCATCTCTTACACCGATGACACCCAGCTAATCCTTTCCCTCATCAAAGATCCCAACACCGCCAAAACCAATCTTCACGAAGACATGAAAGAAGTAGCCGAATGGATGAAACAGAGCCGCCTAAAACTCAACTCAGACAAAACGGAGGTGCTCATCCTAGGATCCTCCCCCTCAGCTTGGGACGACTCTTGGTGGCCTTCCGCTCTGGGTACAGCACCCACACCCACAGACCATGCACGTAACCTTGGCTTCATCCTAGACTCCTCTCTCTCGATGTCCAGACAAGTCAACGCTGTCTCATCCTCCTGCTTCAACGTACTTCGCATCCTCAAAAAGATCTTCCGCTGGATCCCCCTCGAAACAAGAAAGACTGTCACCCACGCTTTGGTCACGAGTCGACTGGATTATGGTAACACACTTTACGCCGGAATCACAACAAAATTACAGAAAAAACTCCAGCGCATCCAAAACGCATCAGCTAGACTCATACTAGACATCCCGCGCCAAGATCACATCACCGGACATCTAAAAGACCTCCACTGGCTTCCCGTCAGCAAAAGAATTACTTTCCGCCTTCTTACCCACGCACACAAGGCCCTCTACAATCTAGGACCCGAATGCCTCAACACTCGACTGTCCTTCTACAAACCCACCCGTCAACTAAGATCGTCCAATCAAGCCCTCACCGCAGTCCCGCGCATCCGGAAATCCACCATGGGTGGCAGATCCTTCTCCTTCCTGGCTGCCAGACCTGGAACTCACTCCCCACCCACCTCCGCCTCACTCAGAACCACATCTCCTTCAGAAAAGAGCTCAAAACCTGGCTATTCGACAAATAATCTACCCCTCCCCTAGCGCCTTGAGACCCTCTGGGTGAGTAGTGCGCTATACAAATGCCCGAACTTGAACTTGAACTTAAATGTTTTCTGGTGAGAACAATGACTTCCTCTTGGAGGCTGTTGCTACATACTGAGCTTATACGCTGTTGGATTAAGACTCTTTGCTTTTTCTACCTATTCTTTATTATTTAGTTACTGCTTTTTATCAAAGACCGAATAATTTTTTTGCAAAATTGAACTTGACTCTGCTTTTTAGGCTTGGACTCTGCGTTCATAATTTGCCCACATTTATATCATGTGCTTTGGTCAAGGAAAGGTGTAGTGGGCTGAGCCTTGCACTTACGCCGTGTTAAGTTAGCATGGGTTTATTAGTAGCTTAAACGCCATTTTTATTTTCCTGCTCTGCTTTGCACACAACACGGACTTGCAATATTGTTTAGAGAAGGGTGAGTATTTTGCTTCATATGAGAATAATTTGATATACTACATTTGTAGACTGCCTCGCTGCTTTAGTGTGTATAGTGAGAGCATGAAACATCAAGGCTATCTTGGATACTCTGTGTGTTATTTGGAATGATCTTCACACGTTCTTGCCATAAGACATATGCAGCTGTGGCATCTCTGATACTGGTGCGTTTAGTAATGCACTGTGCAGGCATGATTACACACAGTTGGAGAACATTCGTATCTTGACAGTTTGTGTAGAGCTCAATGTGATCCACTACTGCTGAGTAACTATGTAGTCGTATGAGATCTTCTGTACTTATAAACTAACCTGCTAAGTAGTGAGGGTGAAATGTAGGTATATTTTAAATCGGTTTCCCTTTTGTATTATAGGATGCTTTCTCCCTTTGTATTTTATTGAATAGTAACAATGCTGACAACTTTGTTTCTGATAATATGTTTGCTTGTATTATCTAAGTTACTGGGCATGAAATTACGGTGTTAGAAATAAACATTTGAAAGTTGCAGGTGTCTTTATTTAGTGCTTGTTTTGGACTGGTGTAAGACTGTAACAAAAGAGTGCTCTTGTTATCTACCTTACCTGAGGTACCCTAAGTCACATGTTGTGGGTTCAGAAATAATTGATAAGTGCAGCTAAGGGAGCAAGTGTGCACATTTCATAGTGCCTTCGGCTGGGTTAGTTGTTATAATAAAAAGTGTCGATAAAGGGCTTGCACTTTGAATTTGAATTAAAGAAGAATGATTGATAACCCGAGCCAAGAAAGGGAGCACGTAGGTGTGTGTATGTGTGGATGATGTGTTGATTGAGCAGAAGATGAATAAGGTGAAAAATTTGAAAGGTTGCAGACATGCAAACTTTGTACTTCTTTGTAAGGAAAGTGGCTGTTTAGTTTTCCCGTGTGTATATATCTATCTATCTATATTACCTACTGGCGGTTGCCAGTAGCTAGTTATAGTTAGGATTGTTTTCCATAAGGAATCTGCAACATTCTATTGAGAATAACTTTGGCGCCGGTTGAGGAATCTGCCTGAAATTTTCCTCAAATTTGCGTCGCTGCGCTCTGCTCCTTCCCTGAAAGTTTGGGGGGGATTCGTCAAGCGGGGGCTGAGATAAAAGGGGGGTCCCAAAACGTGTTTTCCCCATGTTAATTTCCATAGGGCGGTTGGACTCACTTTTAGCCCGAACGGCTGAATGGATTTCCCCCAAACTTGGTAAAATTGTAGGGACTGGTAGCCCGATGTGTCTTTGCTATGTCTCAAGATATGTGCTCCAGTGGATTTTGAGTAATTTAGGTTAAAAAAAAAATATATATCTATAAGCGGGAAACAACCGTTACATCGCAACTTTTACAACGGACTTCTATTACAACGCAACTTTTACAACGCTGGATCCATTACATCGCATGCCTTTACAACGCATGACATTACATAGCAGATGCTTTTACAACGCATGCCATTACAACGTAAGTATAGGTAAGTATATAATTTTTTTTTATTTTATTTAATATTATTTAATTAATTTAATTAATATTAATTATAAATAAATATATTTATTTATGTTTTTTTATATTATAAATTAAATATATTAATTTAAGTAATTTTAAAAATAAGTATGAGTATAGGAGTATATGTTTTGGGGTACTGAGGTATATGTTTTGGGGTGTTTGGGTATTTTTAGGTTTCAGGGCTGGGTTTGGGTTTTGGGGTACAGGGGTATTTTTAGGTTTTAGGGCTGGGTTTGGGTTTTGGGGTACAGGGGTATTTTTAGGTTTCAGGGTTGGGTTTGGGTTTTGGGGTACAGGGGTATTTTTAGGTTTTAGGGCTGGGTTTGGGTTTTGGGGTACAGGGATATTTTTAGGTTTTAGGGCTGGGTTTGGGTTTTGGGGTACAGGGGTATTTTTAGGTTTCAGGGCTAGGTTTGGGTTTTGGGGTACAGGGGTATTTTTAGGGTTCAGTTTTTAAAAAAAACGACTTTAAATAAATTAAATTGATTACATTATTTAAATTAAATTAAATTAATTAAATTATATTATTTACAATGTATAAATTAATCACATTAAATTATTAAATTAAATTAATTAAAATATATTAATTACAATTTTTAATTAAATTAAATTAAATTAATTAAATTAAAATAATTAGAATAAATTAATAACAATTTTTAAATTAATTAAATTAAATTAATTAAATTACATTAATTAAATTAAATTAATTACAATTTTTAAATTAATTAAATTAAATTAATAGAATTAAATTTATTAAATTAAATTAATTACAATTTTAAAATTAATTAAATTAAATTAATTAAATTAAATTAATTAAATTAACTTAATTACATTTTTTTAAAAAAGATATACTTACCTATACTTACGTTGTAATGGCATGCGTTTTAAATAGCATCTGCTATGTAATGACATGCGTTGTAAAGGCATGCATTGCAATGGATCCTGCGTTGTAAAAATCGCGTTGTAATGGAATGCGATGTAAAATTATGCGTTGTAACGCCATACATCCCTATAAGCGCGCTCCGGTACGCGCACCGGGACGCGCTCCAGCGCGCTACGCGAGTTCGCGAGTGGAAAGCTGATTGGCTCTCGGGTGTCTGTCAACATTCCAAACAGTCCGGAGCGGCCGCCATGTTGTGTCTCGGTAGGATCGAGACACAAGAGGTGGCAAAAACAAAAGGAGAAATGACCAAAAGGGGGCAGGGTAGACCCCCCTAACCCCCTAGGTTTGATGTGGGGGCCATAAAAGGGCCCCGCGGGGCAGAATTTCTGGGGTTTTTTTCGATTTGCGCGGGGGGGAGCGTACCATAGGGAAAAAAAATGACAGATTTTTTTTTAAATGTAGCATTTTTTTATAAATTGGAGGTAGTTCTAAAAAAGAACTGTTTTTTTAATTCTTTTTGTTGTTTTCTATTTTTTTATTGTTTTTTTGAACATTTTGTACTTTTTTTGGCTTTTATGAAAAAGTTTTATATGTTTGGGGGAATTTTTATGGGGACAAACAAAAAACAGGGAATTGGAAACGGCTCAACTGGAGCAAAAAAAATCAGGAAAAAATTAAGGTTTCTTTGGGCACTTGTGGTTGTCACCAGCACGGTTGATGAGTTTAACACTTTGCTCACCATAGCAAATTGTACGCCCACAAAATATGCAAACAATTTTGAAATTTCCAAACTGGGTTTGGATGTTTGGGACCATCTCCCTTGTCTCTGGTCCCGATGGAGTGGGTTGGGTACTTTTGGAGTGCTGGGAAAAGATTGGGAAGGTTTTCTGGTCAGTTCTCTGACCTCTGCCGCACTATAGTTGTTAGGGTGCCGGCGTTGCATGTGGCGAATCATGGTGTTGTTGTCAAAAGAATATTTTTTGGCAGGGTTCCCCCTGGAAAGTACAGTGCCACAGATCAAACAAGTAACCTTTGGCGCATTTACTTTCTTTTGGCCACTTGGGATTTAAAAAAATTCCCACACAATGTGCTCCTTTGGCTTGTAGGGGATAGTATCTTCTGGCAGGTAGCGTCGCCTCTCCTCCTCCTCCTCCTCCTCCTCCTCTTCTTCATCTCCACCACTGTGGTGTTGTGGTGGTCCTCTTGGTGGTGGTGGTGGTGGTGGCTGAGATGCTCCTGCTGCTGCTGCTACTGTAGCCATTTCTCAGTACAAATAGGTACAAATAGGTTTGGAAACAGGTCTTCCTCACTCAAAGTACGAAGTGAGAATGAGGAAAAAAGGTGGGGGCTTTCATCATTAGGAAAACAAAACTGTCCTGAACCAATGAAAAGTGTTATTTTCAGGTCACATGAGCAGGGCTTTCATCATTTGGAAATCAAAACTGTCCTGAACCAATAAAAAGTGTTATTTTTAGGTCACATGACCCGACGCGCTTACCCAGCGGCGCTTACGTAGCACCATCGTATGCGCTCGGATGCTTTTGGGTGCCCTTACGCCGTGCATATCACGCGGACGCGGCTACGCGATAAGTCACGATGATGTTTTCGTTCGCGGCAATAGCGCTAACAGGACGCGCACCGGGAGGTGCCGCAATACTGCGCTTACCGGTGCGCTCACTGGTATGCGCACCGGGAGCGATCCAGGGCAAAAGATTCATTATAAAAAATATTACATTTCATAGCTATAGAAATTTGCTATTAATAAACCTTTGAAATTCACTGAAAAAACATATGTTTGATGCCCTATATATAGTTAGGAATTAGCATTTAAAAAACCTATGACATTCACTGCAAAAACCATAGGCTTCACACCAGTTATAGTAAGGAATTAGCATTTAAAAAACCTATTAAATTCACTGAAAAAAACACAGGTTTCACACCAGTTATAGTTAGCTGGAAATTTTACTGACATAAAACCATTGAAATTCCCACGTTATAGTTAGTTGGACTCACTATAACTTGCGCGCCTGCAATGCACTGCTGATGACGTCACATATTACATCACTCATGACATTGTTGTTGCCATTAATAATTCACTCATACTGGTATCCTTATATATATGTATGAAGTTGGTTTATACTAAAGGTATTTTACTATCATGTAATTTATTTCACAAAAAGTTAACGCTACCATTCAGTAGCTGGAAGTATATTTTCCATGTCCATGCTAATGATATTCACAGGTGATACTCATTATTTATCGTCACTAGCACTTTAAAAGGGCTGTCCTACTATCAAAACGTTGTCATGTGAACAAGGCTCCGTTGAGCCGAAACGTCTTTGACAGTACCTCTGCAATAAAAAGAAAAGCAAGAGCCCATTTGGTCAGTGTCCGAGTTTCCTTTGTTGACTGGCGAGACTCGTTGCAGCGCAATACGAAAGCGGTATTCCTGATATATATATATATATATATATATATATATATATATTACCTACTGGCGGTCGCCAGTAGGTAGTTATAGTTAGGATTTTTTTCAATGTTAAATCTCAAAATTCTATTTGGAATAACTTTGGCGCCGGTTGACGAATCTGCCTCAAAATTTCCTCAAAATGGCCTCGCGGCGTTCCGGTCCTTCCCTGAAAGTTTGGGGGGGATTCGTCAAGCGGGGGCCGAGATAAAAGGGGGGTCCCAAAACGCGTTTTCCCCATGTTAATTTCCATAGGGCGGTCGATTTCACTTTTAGCCCGAGCGGCTGAATGGATTTCCACCAAACTTGGCAAAATTGTAGGGACTGGTAGCCCGATGTGCCTTTGCTATGTCTCAAGATATGTGCTCCAGTGGATTTTGAGTAATTAAGGTTCAAAAAAATATATATATCTATAGCCGCGCTCCGGTACGCGCACCGGTACGCGCACCGGGCGCTTACCGCGACTTGCGCGCAGAAAGCTGATTGGCTCTGGGGTGTCTGTAAACATTCTAAACAGTCCGGAGCGGCCGCCATCTTGTGTCTCGGTAGGATCGAGACACGAGAGGTGGCCAAAACAAAGAGGGAAATGACCATAAGGGGGCAGAGTAGACCCCCCTTAACACCCTAGGTTTGATGTGGGGGCCATAAAAGGGCCCCGCGGAGCAAAAAAAAAATAAAAATAAATTTTGATTTTCGCGGGGTGAGCGCCCGGTACGCGCACCGGTACGCGCACCGGTAAGCGTACCGGGGAGCTTACCATGGGGAAAAAGAATGACAGTTTTAAAAGTAGCTGTTTAAAAAAAAAATGTTTTGTTGTTTTTTTTATACATACACATACATATATATAAATGCATATGCATATATATATATATGCATATATATGTATATGTGTGCGTGTAGAGAGAGGTAGAGAGGTAGAGGTGTAGAGGTAGAGAGGTAGAGAGGTAGCGGTAGAGAGGTAGAGATTAGTAGAGAGAGAAGAAGAGAGAGGTAGAGAGGTAGAGAGTAGTGAGTGAGTAATAGAGAGTAGAGAGTGAGTAGTAGAGAGTAGTAGAGAGCAGTAGAGAGAGTAGCAGAGAGTGAGTAGTAGAGAGTAGTAGAGTGAATAGTAGAGTGAGTAGTAGAGAGTAGTAAAAGTAATTTACAATCGTTCGGAATATCGGTGTTTGGGCAGATATGATCCAGGGACCCCCAGTATGCAAGGGGAATTAGTCCCCCCTCTACAAACGCGCCAGTGGCCTGCATTGCAGAGAGGTGTAACAAGGGTGTGGCCTCATTACACTTCTCTGCAATGCAGCTCCCTCGCGCATTCTGGAGGCTCCTGGTGGACCAGTTGACCCCAGGGACCCCCAGTATGCAAGGGGAATTAGTTCCCCCTCTGCAAACGCGGCAGTGGGCTGCGTTGCAGAGAGGTGTAACAAGGGGCATAGTCTCATTACACCTCTGCAATGCAGCCCCTGGCGCATACTGGAGGTTCCAGGTGGGCTAATTGGCCCCCAGGGGCCCCCAGTATGCAAGGGGAATTAGTTCCCCCTCTTCAAACATGCACGGGGGCTGCGTTGCAGAGAGGTGTAAAAAGGGTTGTGGCTTCATTACACCTCTCTGCAATGCAGTCCCCTGGCGCATACTGGAGATTCCTGGTGGGCTTTCAGGTCTTATATAGTTAGGAATTAGCATTAAAAAAACCTTTGAAATTCACTGAAAAAACCATAGGTTTCACACCAGTTATAGTTAGGAATTAGCATTTAAAAAACCTTTGAAATTCACTGAAAAAACCATAGGTTTCACACCAGTTATAGTTAGGAATTAGCATTTAAAAAACCTATTAAATTCACTGACAAAACCATAGATTTCACACCATTTATAGTTAGCTGGAAATTTTACTGACATAAAACCATTGAAATTCCCACGTTATAGTTAGTTGGACTCACTATAACTTGCGCGCCTGTAATGCACTGCTGATGACGTCACATATTACATCACTCATGACATGGTCAGTGACATCACTCATGACATCACTGATGACACCATCCTTGTGACAGAGTGACAGACCTAATTTCAGTGTAATGTAACGCTTGAAACACATATTCAAAAATAGAAACAAACATTTTCAAAAAAATGGAGATACCCAAACCAGTAACAACAACTAATTCAGTAATTCCACCATCTATATACACATCCACTCATTCACCAACAGTTCTATATAGTCACTCATATATATACTCACTCATCATATGTAGTGATACACCTATACATCCTGTTACACATCAGCAGTCATCCAAAAGTTACTCACACACATACTCACACATGCAAATAAACTATTGAACATCCATTTATTTGCATATACATTTATACACACACTACCACCTTACTTCTAAGGAAACTTACCCATACTTACTCTCCTAAACAATCACTTATAGAAACACATACTTATTTAAACAGGAACTTCTACAATCTCTCACTATATATACTATACTCACTTATATACATCAATACTCACATATACTAGATTAAAACATATGTCGTTACTAATGAAGACACTAGTGAGACAGTCATTCACTCACTAACACACACATATACACACTCATCCACCCATACAGTCCTGCACATATGCTGTCTTCAAAACACATACAAACAGTGAGTCAGTCACCAACCCCTGCAGCCACTTATACACAAAGAGAAACACTGATACAAACATTTAAATATTTAAACAATACTCGCTAATATATGTATTCACTAAGATACACGTAATAAGCCAGTTACCCAACCAAATTTAAAAAAAAAAAACATCCATTTACACACATATTTAAACATTTATTCTTCCATCGACCTTTACAAATACATATATAAAACAAATTTATTTTTCAGAAAGACACACATTCACTGGATGGTGTCATCAGTGATGTCATGAGTGATGTCACTGACCATGTCATGAGTGATGTAATATGTGACGTCATCAGCAGTGCATTACAGGCGCGCAAGTTATAGTGAGTCCAACTAACTATAACGTGGGAATTTCAATGGTTTTATGTCAGTAAAATTTCCAGCTAACTATAAATGGTGTGAAATCTATGGTTTTGTCAGTGAATTTAATAGGTTTTTTAAATGCTAATTCCTAACTATAACTGGTGTGAAACCTATGGTTTTTTCAGTGAATATATATATATATATATATATATATATATATCAAAGTTCCCCAAGTGCCCAAGCATAGGATGCACTCTCCAACAGCTCACATCAGGCTGCAACACAAACATCGAATTCAGGGTTCAATCAAATTGCCTGACGCGTTTCTGACTTTCATCGTCCTTGTTCACAGGCAGAGGCATCGCACAAAATGAAGCAAAGGCTGCTGATAGTTAACACCTGTACCTTTTATTGCCCCAGTGGGCCTCCTGGTAAAGCGCAATGTATTCTGGAATCAGCAGTCCTGAACCGTCACACAGTTTATAATAATTGCTGTTTTGCAGTTCAAAATACACCAGCGATGCCTCTCAATTAAAAAACAATCCAGCCATTAATGGGCTAACTCTGAAATGTTGTTTGCGTGCATCATAACCTTACGCCAAACTGTTGGTCCGGAAAGGGCCTCGTCAGTCACAAGGCACCCGGTCCGCTTGCAATTGAGCGAAGGTGCTTCCTCACGGCTGGACTGCCGTGTATAAATCAAAGTTCCCCAAGTGCCCAAGCATAGGATGCACTCTCCAACAGCTCACATCAGGCTGCAACACAAACATCGAATTCAGGGTTCAATCAAATTGCCTGACGCGTTTCTGACTTTCATCGTCCTTGTTCACAGGCAGAGGCATCGCACAAAATGAAGCAAAGGCTGCTGATAGTTAACACCTGTACCTTTTATTGCCCCAGTGGGCCTCCTGGTAAAGCGCAATGTATTCTGGAATCAGCAGTCCTGAACCGTCACACAGTTTATAATAATTGCTGTTTTGCAGTTCAAAATACACCAGCGATGCCTCTCAATTAAAAAACAATCCAGCCATTAATGGGCTAACTCTGAAATGTTGTTTGCGTGCATCATAACCTTACGCCAAACTGTTGGTCCGGAAAGGGCCTCGTCAGTCACAAGGCACCCGGTCCGCTTGCAATTGAGCGAAGGTGCTTCCTCACGGCTGGACTGCCGTGTATAAATCAAAGTTCCCCAAGTGCCCAAGCATAGGATGCACTCTCCAACAGCTCACATCAGGCTGCAACACAAACATCGAATTCAGGGTTCAATCAAATTGCCTGACGCGTTTCTGACTTTCATCGTCCTTGTTCACAGGCAGAGGCATCGCACAAAATGAAGCAAAGGCTGCTGATAGTTAACACCTGTACCTTTTATTGCCCCAGTGGGCCTCCTGGTAAAGCGCAATGTATTCTGGAATCAGCAGTCCTGAACCGTCACACAGTTTATAATAATTGCTGTTTTGCAGTTCAAAATACACCAGCGATGCCTCTCAATTAAAAAACAATCCAGCCATTAATGGGCTAACTCTGAAATGTTGTTTGCGTGCATCATAACCTTACGCCAAACTGTTGGTCCGGAAAGGGCCTCGTCAGTCACAAGGCACCCGGTCCGCTTGCAATTGAGCGAAGGTGCTTCCTCACGGCTGGACTGCTGTGTATAAATCAAAGTTCCCCAAGTGCCCAAGCATAGGATGCACTCTCCAACAGCTCACATCAGGCTGCAACACAAACATCGAATTCAGGGTTCAATCAAATTGCCTGACGCGTTTCTGACTTTCATCGTCCTTGTTCACAGGCAGAGGCATCGCACAAAATGAAGCAAAGGCTGCTGATAGTTAACACCTGTACCTTTTATTGCCCCAGTGGGCCTCCTGGTAAAGCGCAATGTATTCTGGAATCAGCAGTCCTGAACCGTCACACAGT